>NC_092152.1:7090813-7100813 GCF_045791955.1 Oncorhynchus clarkii lewisi
TGTAAGGTCTACTACACCTGTTGTATTCAGCATTTCACTGTAAGGTCAACTACACCTGTTGTATTCAGCATTTCACTGTAAGGTCTACTACACCTGTTGTATTCAGCATTTCACTGTAAGGTCTACTACGCCTGTTGTATTCAGCATTTCACTGTAAGGTCTACTACGCCTGTTGTATTCAGCATTTCACTGTAAGGTCTACTACACCTGTTGTATTCAACATTTCACTGTAAGGTCTACTACACCTTTTGTATTCAGCATTTCACTGTAAGGTCTACTACACCTGTTGTATTCAGCATTTCACTGTGAGGTCTACTACACCTGTTGTATTCAGCATTTCACTGTAAGGTCTACTACACCTGTTGTATTCAGCATTTCACTGTAAGGTCTACTACACCTGTTGTATTCAGCATTTCACTGTGAGGCCTACTACACCTGTTGTATTCAGCATTTTACTGTAAGGTCTACTACACCTTTTGTATTCAGCATTTCACTGTAAGGTCTACTACACCTGTTGTATTCAGCATTTCACTGTAAGGTCTACTACACCTGTTGTATTCAGCATTTCACTGTGAAGCCTACTACACCTGTTGTATTCAGCATTTTACTGTAAGGTCTACTACACCTGTTGTATTCAGCATTTCACTGTGAGGTCTACTACACCTGCTGTATTCAGCATTTCACTGTGAGGTCTACTACACCTGTTGTATTCAACATTTCACTGTGAGGTCTACTACACCTGTTGTATTCAGCATTTCACTGTAAGGTCTACTACACCTGTTGTATTCAGCATTTCACTGTGAGGTCTACTACACCTGTTGTATTCAGCATTTCACTGTGAGGTCTACTACACCTGTTGTATTCAGCATTTCACTGTAAGGTCTACTACACCTGTTGTATTCAGCATTTCACTGTGAGGTCTACTACACCTGTTGTATTCAGCATTTCACTGTAAGGTCTACTACACCTGTTGTATTCAGCATTTCACTGTAAGGTCTACTACACCTGTTGTATTCAGCATTTCACTGTGAGGCCTACTACACCTGTTGTATTCAGCATTTTACTGTAAGGTCTACTACACCTGTTGTATTCAGCATTTCACTGTGAGGTCTACTACACCTGCTGTATTCAGCATTTCACTGTGAGGTCTACTACACCTGTTGTATTCAGCATTTCACTGTGAGGTCTACTACGCCTGTTGTATTCAACATTTCACTGTGAGGTCTACTACACCTGTTGTATTCAGCATTTCACTGTGAGGTCTACTACACCTGCTGTATTCAGCATTTCACTGTGAGGTCTACTACACCTGCTGTATTCAGCATTTCACTGTGAGGTCTACTACACCTTTTGTATTCAGCATTTCACTGTAAGGTCTACTACGCCTGTTGTATTCAACATTTCACTGTGAGGTCTACTACACCTGTTGTATTCAGCATTTCACTGTGAGGTCTACTACACCTGTTGTATTCAGCATTTCACTGTGAGGTCTACTACACCTGTTGTATTCAGCATTTCACTGTAAGGTCTACTACACCTGTTGTATTCAGCATTTCACTGTGAGGTCTACTACACCTGTTGTATTCAGCATTTCACTGTAAGGTCTACTACACCTGTTGTATTCAGCATTTCACTGTAAGGTCTACTACACCTGTTGTATTCAGCATTTCACTGTGAGGCCTACTACACCTGTTGTATTCAGCATTTTACTGTAAGGTCTACTACACCTTTTGTATTCAGCATTTCACTGTAAGGTCTACTACACCTGTTGTATTCAGCATTTCACTGTAAGGTCTACCACACCTGTTGTATTCAGCATTTCACTGTAACGTCTACTACACCTGTTGTATTCAGCATTTCACTGTGAGGTCTACTACACCTGCTGTATTCAGCATTTCACTGTGAGGTCTACTACACCTGCTGTATTCAGCATTTCACTGTGAGGTCTACTACACCTGTTGTATTCAACATTTCACTGTGAGGTCTACTACACCTGTTGTATTCAGCATTTCACTGTGAGGTCTACTACACCTGTTGTATTCAGCATTTCACTGTGAGGTCTACTACACCTGTTGTATTCAGCATTTCACTGTAAGGTCTACTACACCTGTTGTATTCAGCATTTCACTGTAAGGTCTACTACACCTGTTGTATTCAGCATTTCACTGTAAGGTCTACTACACCTGTTGTATTCAGCATTTCACTGTAAGGTCTACTACACCTGTTGTATTCAGCATTTCACTGTAAGGTCTACTACACCTGTTGTATTCAGCATTTCACTGTGAGGTCTACTACACCTGTTGTATTCAGCATTTCACTGTGAGGTCTACTACACCTGTTGTACTCAGCACATGTGACAAATACAATTTGATTTGATTTGATAACTCGGTCTCCCCTCTTGTTCTAGCAACAATAGACAAACATAGTGTGCTTATACTAATAACACACAAGTTATTGTATTGTTGTTGTCTATATTGAATACATAATTTAAACATTCAGTGTAGGTTGAAAAAAGTATGTGAACCCCCTAGGCTAAAAACTTCTCCAATTAGCTAATTGGAGTCAGGAGTCAGCTAACCTGGAGTCCAATCAATGAGATAGACTATAAAAAACACTCAAAAAATTTTTGTTTACTGATGTGAACCAAATAGATCTCAGAAGACCTGAGATTAAGAATTGTTGACTTGCATAAAGCTGGAAAGGGTTACAAAAGTATCTCTAAAAGCTTCGATGTTCATCAGTCCACGGTATGACAAATTGTCTATAAATGGAGAAAGTTCAGCACTGTTGCTACTCTCCCCAGTGGCCGTACTGCAAAGATGACTGCAAGAGCACAGTGCAGAATGCTCAATGAGGTTAAGAAGAATCCCAGAGTGTTAGCTAAAGACTTACGGAAATCTCTGGAACATGCTAACATCTCGGTTGGCGAGTCTACGATACGTAAAACACTAAACAAGAATGGTGTTCATGGGAGGACACCACGGAAGAAGACACTGCTGTCCCCCCCAAAACTCTGAAGTTTGCAAAAGTGCACAAGGATGTTCAACAGCGCTACTGGCAAAATATTCTGTGGATAGATGAAACTACAGTTGAGTTGTTTGGAAGGAACATACACTATGTGTGGAGAGAAAAAAGGCACAGCACACCAACATCAAAACCTCATCCCAACTGTAAAGTATGGTGGAGGGAGCATCATAGTTTGGGGCTGCTTTGCTGCCTCAGGGCCTGGACAGCTTGCTATCATTAACGGAAAAATGAATTCCCAAGTTTATCAAGACATTTTGCAGGAGAATGTCCGCAAACTGAAGCTCAACAGAAGTTGGGTGATGCAACAGGACAACAACCCAAAACACAGAAGTAAATCAACAGAATCGCTTCAACAGAAGAAAATACGCCTTCTGGAGTGGCCCAGTCAGAGTCCTGACCTCAACCTGATTGAGATGCTGTGGCATGACCTCAAGAGAGCGGTTCACACCAGACATCCCAAGAATATTGCTGAACTGAAACAGTTTTGTAAAGAGGAATGGTCTAGTCCTCTAGTCACCCCCCCATGCCCTAGTCCTCTAGTCACCCCCCCATGCCCTAGTCCTCTAGTCACCCCCCCATGCCCTAGTCCTCTAGTCACCCCCCATGCCCTAGTCCTCTTGTCACCCCCCCATGCCCTAGTCCTCTAGTCACCCCCATGCCCTAGTCCTCTAGTCACCCCCCATGCCCTAGTCCTCTAGTCACCCCCCATGCCCTAGTCCTCTAGTCACCCCCCATGCCCTAGTCCTCTAGTCACCCCCCATGCCCTAGTCCTATAGTCACCCCCCATTCCCTAGTCCTCTAGTCACCCCCCATGCCCTAGTCCTCTAGTCACCCCCCCATGCCCTAGTCCTCTAGTTACCCCCCATGCCCTAGTCCAGCAGTCACCTCTCCATGCCCTAGTCCTCTAGTTACCCCCCTATGCCCTAGTCCTCTAGTTACCCCCCATGCCCTAGTCCAGCAGTCACCTCTCCATGCCCTAGTCCTCTAGTTACCCCCCTATGCCCTAGTCCTCTAGTTACCCCCTATGCCCTAGTCCTCTAGTTACCCCCCATGCCCTAGTCCTCTAGTTACCCCCATGCCCTAGTCCTCTAGTTACCCCCCATGCCCTAGTCCAGCAGTCACCTCTCCATGCCCTAGTCCACTAGTCACCCCCCTATGCCCCAGTCCTCTAGTTACCTCTCCATGCCCTAGTCCTCTAGTCACCCCCCTATGCCCTAGTCCAGCAGTCTCCTCTCCATGCCCTAGTCCACTAGTCACCCCCCTGTGCCCTAGTCCTCTAGTTACCCCCCCATCCCCTAGTCCACTAGTCACCCCCCTATGCCCTAGTCCTCTAGTCACCCCCCTATGCCCTAGTCCTTTAGTCAGGTAGGAGTGTTTGTGACACAACTCCACCGTTGGAACTGATCATCTGCTGCAGCCTGATTGGAGGACTGCTCCTCTACTCTCTCTCTACTTCAGGAAGATGTTTCCCCAGCCCTCATCCCAAACTCAGGGGAATCTCATTTCCACGACTCTTCTGCCAGGCGCTGGAGCTGCTGATCCCTATGATAATGGACCAGCTGACCCAGGCACCACAGTTATCAGAGAGAACCCCAGAGGAAGCTAGTAGCACCACCTGTCGGTCTGTCAGTGCAGCAAACCAGGAGCCATCCGCCCACCACACTGATCCAGGATCAGCCCTGTGCATATGGAGGCAGCAGAGTCAACCATAGTCACTGAAGAACCCTAGATAGGCCAGTGTCATAGAGCCTCTATACATCTGAATGGAATAGTTTGTCAACCATTTTAGGCAGGGTCTGTTCTGATTGGGTGGGGTGAAATAGAACTAGAACTCCAGTCTGTTGTCAACTCATAGAGTAAGAGTCTAAAACGACTAATATTTATTTGTATTGTTTTATTGAACCTTTATTTAACTAGGCAAGTCAGTTAAGAACAAATTCTTATTTACAATGACGGCCTAACCCGGTGAAACCTGGACGATGCCGGGCCAATTGTGCGCCGCCCTACGGGACTCCCGATCACGGCCTGGATGTGATACAGCCTGGATTCGAAACAGGGACTGTAGTGACGCCTCTTAGCACTGAACCACTCGGGAGCTCATCCAGAGTCCTCTATTTAACTCTATGAGGCAACTACTGGGCAGCTCCACTGCACTGACCCCCCGTCAGATTCTCTAAGAAGAACCTTTGCAATATTATTAATATGAGCGTGGTCCTGTTTTACGCTCTCTATCTTTCCGTCTTGTGACATTTTTCCAGCCTTGACGACGTCTCGTCTTTGCCCTGTTATTGCAAGAGTACATGACTTCTATGTCATTACATGAGTTTGTTCTGTCCAATAGTGTGTGGATGTGTGCAGTAGCCTATAGGTGTGAATTGCACAACTAGAGAATATTCCTTGGGACGTGGGCACAGAAACACAATGTTTTTATTCATTTGTGATTCATCGTCGAAAGAGCAACTAGCCCAAACGAAGGTGTTTCATGATAACATCTGGAGTTGAGGCTCTATATTACAGACTAGAAAATATCCTCCCCGATGACCCACAATGAAAACGGCAGAAAACTAAAAAATAAACGGACTTAAAAATGGTGTTCCAAATAACTTCAATCATATGGTCTTCCACTATACAAATAAACAATATCCTTTCCCGACATTCAAACATAAAATAAGTCTAAACACAATAAGAAAACACTCCCAAAAGCAAGTCAGGTGAGTCATGTTCCCGGGGGAAAGGCCTCACAGTAGGTGGTGTCTAAATGTGATGTCATTGTTACAGGTAAAGGGTGAGCACAGCAGCTACAGGTAAAGGGTGAGCACAGCAGCTACAGGTAAAGGGTGAGCACAGCAGCTACAGGTAAAGGGTGAGCACAGCAGCTACAGGTAAAGGGTGAGCACAGCAGCTACAGGTGTCAACCTTGGAAGTGAAAAATCCAGACAATGTTTGTTTTTATTGCCATCAGGATGTCGGTCGCTAAGGAGTAGACAGGCACAGTAGATTCACCTGGAAATGGCAGTTTCCCATAGATTTCCCCTCCCTGCAGGCAGGTGCTAATACCTCTGATATCAGAGCAGGGCAACTGCCTCACCACATTCTCCCTCAAACTAACCAAAGCCAAATTATTCAATCCCATTTTGTTCAGAGATGTGTCAAATTCAAAAACGTCAACCGATTCTCATCGTCAGACAACCTTCTCATCTCCCTGTCTGATCACATCACCAGAGACCGACTGCACAGAGCCGGACGCTCCTAACGTAACGTAAGCCTATATTCAGTAGTCAATAGTCATCAAAAGTTGTTCCCGGTTGGCTAACGGGTATACGAAAGAATGTCATAACAAAGTCATAGGCGCCATCTTGACCCAGGTAGCTGCTGCATCAGTGTCATCCTGCAGTCGACTTGCACCGCGTCTGACGTGGCTCCCTATTTTAGTGCACTATTTTTGTTGATCAGAGTCATGTGGGTATATATTATAGAATAGGGTTCCGTTTCAGACGAAGCCGAGGCGCAATATTATGTGACGATGTCCGATGAGATCGTCGGCACTCATTGTGACGTCGTCAAGAGCTCGTCATGACGTCAGAGCTCAACGTGACGCAGCAGCTTGAAGATGTCATCAGAGCTCTTCGTGATGGCGTCTCGTTAGCTTGATGATGTCATCAGAGCTCTCCGTGATGGTGTCTCGTTAGCTTGATGATGTCATCAGAGCTCTCCGTGATGGTGTCTCGTTAGCTTGATGATGTCATCAGAGCTCTTCGTGATGGTGTCTCGTTAGCTTGATGATGTCATCAGAGCTCTTCGTGATGGTGTCTCGTTAGCTTGACGATGTCATCAGAGCTCTTCGTGATGGTGTCTCAGCGGTTCTTGGCTGGGGAGAATGAACACACCCTCCATAGCCTTCCAGTAGTTGTTCTGGTTGGCAGTGCCCATGCCGTGCACCTCCCTCTGCCCCTGGATGGGGTTGCCGTACTGCTCCCCCGTCACGCTCAGGAAGGCGTCGGTGCCGACGTGTTTGAAGCGCACCGCCTCGTCCCGCTCCCAGATGGAGCCGTCACACTGCACTCGCCACACGTCCAGGTCATCCCCCTCGCCGTTCTCACCGAACGCACTCACCTCCTGGAGAAAGAGAATGGGATGATGTCAGGTTGATAGACAGCATTGAAGGGAAATGGTGTGTGTTTGTTACCTTGTTGTTGGACAGTGACTAGCTAGAATTGTGTGTGTGTGTGTATTCCCACTGCCTCTCTCACCTGGTTGTTGGACAGCGGCGAGCTAAAGTGGTGTGTGTGGAGGTTGCGTCCCGTGGTCATGTGCGTGATGCGGACGGCCTGACCACACCGGATGGGCACGCCTCGTTGGCAGGTCCCGTCGGGCTTCCCCCGAATCCTCCAGTAACTGTTAGCGTCATCTGCACTCTCCACGCCCGTCACAGACTGCTGCCCACTGCCTACAGTTTATACAAGGAGTCAACAGATTTACCTCAAACCGCCATCTTGTTCTTCATTCTTCGTTTCATACGAGACTGTATATGTCTTTTCGTTCACTGACACGCTGGACTCAGAAATAGAAGAATGAAGACAAGATGGCGGTCCATCCAGTGTGGTCTTGTCTTCATTCTTCTATTTCCGAGTCCAGAGTGTCAGTGAACGAAAAGACATAAACAGTCTCGTACGAAACGTTTAGAGCACAAAAGGTTAAGCGCCAAAAACTTCACAGCATTTTGGGGTTTGACGTGCAAGATGTCACCGACTGACACAAGGTCCTCCCGTTTCAGGTTCCCAGTCACATTGTGCAGTATTCTTCTTGTGGTGGTTTTGTTTCTTACATCATTTCTCTCATAACGTTTCTAGTATTATCACCTTCAGCAGAAAATTATTTTGGATATTAGATCGGTAGTCAAATTCAAAACAGAAATTTGAAAACTCAATTTATACACTGGATTCTTGACATAGCTCACTAACATATCTACTGCTGTGCATACCATTTTCAGTAGGCTATATCTAGTGTAAATTCATCCGGTGTATGTATATGTACCGATAACACCTGTAACAGTAATCCAAAAGCTATTTGGGCTCTTAATTGGATTAGTTACAACATTTCTTGATTTCTTGTTGTTTTTCTGTGCGATTATTTGTGTACTTGTTTTGACGTTTAACTGCACCGTTAGGAGCTAGTGACGTCGCATTTCACTGCACCCAATATAACATCAGCGAAACTGTGTACACGGCCAATAAACTTTGATTTGATTGATGGTATATTACTTAAACGTCAGTTCCGGAATGACTGGTTACTACTGTAAGTGTTACAGCTAAAAACCCTCTTCCTGTTGAAACCCTCTTCCTGTGGGTTCTGTTGTTGCCCTGCAGTCGGTGCTACTGATATGTATCGCTGGGGATGGCAAGATTTGCATCCAGCACAGTCTACATTTTACTGTAAATTACAATAGGCCTGCTTCACGTCTAAATCAGCGGTTAAAAAGTGGAGGCAAATTTATCCAATAGACCGCACTAGAATGTAACCACCTGCTTTCCCCATGGTTACAAATGTTTTTCACTTGTTTGTTGGAACAAAATGTTCCACTTAACGATTGATACCACATTGTTACGAACTTGATTCTCGACCAGAGTCTAGTACACTGTCATATAGGCAAATCAATTAGCTTATTATTATGACCATTTAAAGCCGTGATACTTTTCGGTTTAACGCAACATCGTTCCTCCAGACATGCAGCTATGAAATGGAGACCAACCGGTTTATGATTGTCAGTAGGGTATTTGTTACGCTACGGTGCCTTGACTCAACGAAATCACTAAGATTGACCTTTACCGTGCTTTTAAGACAACTAGAAACGGGGGGGAAGTCAAACGCGGAAGTCAAATCATGACTTCAGTGATCTTAAGGTCGGAGCTCTAGAAAGAGGCCCGAGTTCCAAACGTGAATTCGGAATTGGCCCAATGTTCAAAACGATATTTCCAAATCGGAGCTCGTTTTCTGTGTTGTCTTGAAACCTTTGAAGTGGGAAGTCGGATATTTCCAAGTTCCCAGTAGTTTTTAAACGCAGCATGACTATTCCGTCAATAACTGCTGACGGTGGAGTTCTCTACTGATAATGACTTACTTACCTGAGCCGTATTTTACATCATGAGAGTGCAGCCGAACGTTGTGTCTCGTGTTCAGTAATTTCACAAGCGAACCGCAGGTGACGTAGTTAAACTCTGACTCCCGACCCTCGCATTTGGACCACAAAATAACGACCAAAATTGATTTGATTAAAACGCGGAGAGTGTCAATTAATCCCATTGTTCTGTCTCTATGGACATAATCGAGAGCGAGAGGATGTAAAACTCAAGGACAGGGCACTTTCAAACATTAGTGCTTATGTAAACCAATCAGAGCTTGACAAGTCCCTGATCACGGAAGTAAAAGATAACACATGCTGATCTGTTATTGGTTGAAGCACATGTGAGGTCCTGCATATTTGGTCAATTAATTCGGAAGCGGAAATGAAATTATGGCCAGAAAGTCGTCGTCACTATTTACCACAGTAACAAAGTAATAAAACCCGCCGATTTCTACAATTTATCTTCTTAAAATTAGATTTTAGACCTAACCCTAATCCCACAGCTAACCTTATTCCTACCTTATATATTTTTTTACAATATATACCACAATATTCCACTGTGGTAACTAGTGGAAACAGAGAACTACTGCTGATACAAGATGTGTATATATTGTTGCAACAAAAGATTCCCTTATATGGTCTTTGTGTTGATCGTAATCGAATTGGAGTGTTATTGTGTGGCCAACCATGTCATTCAAGGATTTAGGCTATAGAACAATTTAGTAGGCTGAGTTGTCTTCTCTTCTCTTTCCTCCATCTGCACTATGGTTGGACAGGGTGTTCTGGGAGAGGTCTATCCTCCCTCCTGGTCTGTCTGTTGAGGTTGGACATGGTGTTCTGGGAGAGGTCTAT
>NC_092152.1:7105813-7203313 GCF_045791955.1 Oncorhynchus clarkii lewisi
AAAACCACATGTAGGCTTTAACTCAGGAGGCTGGCTGCTGATTGGAGGACGGCTCATAACAATGTCTGGAACGGAGCAAATGGAACGGCATCAAAACACATGGAAACCATGGAAACCATGGAAACCATGGAAACCATGTGTTTGATACCATTCCGCTGATGTCGCTCCAGCCACTACCACAAGCCCATCCTCTACCGATGTGGTAGGCTACAGAGAGAAATACACCGATCTAAAATACAGTGGGTGTGTAGTGGGTAGATATTGATGACAAAAACAACAAACAATTTAATACCGTTTTCGCACAAGGCTGTCCCGTAACAAAACGTGGAAAAAGTGAAGGGGTCTGAATACTTTCCCGAATGCACTGTAATGAACGCAACATGTTGATTCCCATGTTTCATGAGCTGAAATAAAACACAAAAAGCTTATTTCTCTCAAATGTTGTGCACACATGTATTTACATCCCTGTTAGTGAGTATTTCTCCTTTTTCCAAGATAATCCATCCACCTGATGATGATCCTTACATAGGTGCACCTTGTGCTGGGACCAATAAATAAAAGGCCCCTCTAAAATATGCAGTTTTGTCACACAACACAATGCCACAGATGGCTCAAGTTTTGAGGGAGTGTCCAATTGGCATGCTGACTGCAGGAATGTCCAGCAGAGCTATTACCAGAGAATGTAATTTAAATTTCTCTACCATAAGCCGCCTCCAACATAGTTTTAGAGAATTTGGCAGTACGTCCAACCGGCCTCATAACCGCAGTCCACGTGTATAGCTTAATGTGGGTGTAACAGTATAACTTTAGACCGTCCCCTCGCCCATACCCGGCCGCGAACCAGGGACCCTCTGCACACTTCAACAGTCACCCTCGAAGCATCGTTACCCATCGCTCCACAAAAGCCGCGGCCCTTGCAGAGCAAGGGGAACTACTCCTTCAAGGTCTCAGAGCAAGTGACGTCACCAATTGAAACGCTATTTAGCGCGCACCGCTAACTGAGCCATTTTACATCCGTTACACTGGCGAGCGGTTTGCTGACGTTAAACGTTGTGAACAGAGTGCCCCATGGTGGCGGTGGGGTTATAGTATGGGCAGGCATAAGCTACCAGACAACAAACACAATTGCATTTTATAGATGGCAATTTGAATGCACAGAGATACCCTGACGAGATCCTGAGGCCCATTGTCGTGCCATTCATCCGCCGCCATCACCTCATGTTTCAGCATGATAATGAACGGCCAAATGTCACAAGGATCTGTACACAATTCCCGGAAGCAGGATTTTTTGTCTATATATTTTCTTATGTTTAGCTCACATAATATAATGTACAAGTGTGTATGAATGTGTCTGTAATAGAATAGACGTGTCAAAAACAAATCTAGACATTTATAAATGCATTTATAAATATACAGCTTCCAAAATATATTTTTTTACAATGGAGGTGTACGCAGATGGCTGCGCTGGCTTCAAAACAACGGCCCCTGTTAATCATCTAGGGATCATACACGTCATTGCTTCTATACACACACGTCACATAAAATACCATTTCAATCCACTAGAGGTTGCGTTAATCCGAAAAAGTAGGTTACGGATTTCATTGCAGTTTTGAGTCAGTCGGAAGAGCTTGGTATTTGTTCTCGTTTTGACTCTCCGGCTTCGGGACATAAATGGACAAACACGTGTCTTGAAAATGGGTAAGACGCGTCTTTTCACTCTTTAGAGCCTATATGACATATAGGCTGTGGATCAATTCGATTTGATTCCATTATCTATTATTGTATGTTATGTATGCTACTGAAAGAGAGGCAGATTGCAGTTATAACCTCCTCGCATATTCTAAATAGATGATGCTTGTTTGCATTATAGTCTCCCATTCGTTGAAACAAGTGTAAATTGTAGGCCTATTTCTTAAACGTCCATACATTTCTAGGTATACTATGGCGATCGCCTCTTTAAGATTAGGCAATAAAAGTGACCATTGTGACTGTGTTTTCCACTAATGAGTTGAGTTGCCTTCCTGTGTGTTGGGTTGACAACTAGCTGGCTCCTGCTAGCTGGAAACACAGTTTATAGAGGCAATCGGCTATCACCAGGACAGGCTTTTGTGGATCTATACAAAGATCGATCAAAAGAGGGCAAGCAACATGTTTTTTTTCTAATCCGGGTTTACAAATCATCTGATTCGCTGACTCAAATCATAGAGGAGGAATTTGACAGTTCTTATTCGACATAGAATATAAGCTTTGATCAGGTTTCCATTTCGAACAGGGAACATTAGTTTGTGTTCTCGTGCCTGACATTGTCTTATCTACCATGTTCACGAGACGATCACGTTAAATAAATATCTAGAGTCCACCGCTGATGTGTCACAAGCTGGTGAATTGAACATCCTTAACATTGTTGCAGCTCAGTGCTGGGCGCAACGTGGAAACAAAGTCCCGCTAGGCACAGACGTCAATTCAACGCATATTCCACGTTGGTTCAACGCAATTTCGTTGAAATTACGTGTAAACAACGTTGATTCAACCAGTGTGTGTATCTCCTGTGCTGTGTCACTTTTTCCATCAGCGTCCAGCGATAATGCCTCAACCCAAAGTCAAGCTGGTGGTGACAGGAGATGATTTTGGGTACTGTCCAAAAAGGAACCAGGGGATAGTGGATTGTTTCCAAGCCGGGGGCATTTCTAATGTGTCCCTTCTGGTTAACGCCTCCTCGGCGAAAGAAGCGACAGAGCTGGCCAAAAGGTAAGTAGTAAAGTACAATGTTTACGTCCATAGCTAATAGGATGTTTAATAGCCTACTGAAAACGTACAAGATGCCCTTAAAACACAACACTTCCATGCAGCTATGACTTTTTCATAGCAGGTTAGGAGAATTTATGCTGCAGGTTGGGATAATTCACCTAGCAATTTATGAGAAGGTTAGGAAAAGGGTTCGGGTTATCAGAAATGCTCTCTTAACCTGTTACGAAAAGTCACTTGTATTGAAGTGGTTTGTTTATTATTATTTTTTAATTAATCTTTTTTTAAAAAAAATTTTTTTTTTTTTTAGATAGTCCCGATTAAATTATTCGGTTTAAAAATACAGTAACTTCCTGATAGGTGACATTCACTTCACTTTCACTTGTGTTTTTATTTATTGTGTATTGAATAATTCATAGAATCAGGAAAGGTGTTATACATTTGAAACCTCATATTTCCTGTATTTTGTCCAATCAGTGTTCTTCTCTTGCTTTAGCATGTACCAGCTCATATTATTGTTTGGCAATTCCATCTATGATGTCAGACGCTATAGGGACTGGTTTCCCGTATCCATAGAAATCCTAGCCCAGGAATAAAAAGCACTTTCAGTTGAAAATCTCTATTGATCATGTTTCCTTAGTCACAAAGACCAGGCTTACCTTGAGTCCGGAAAACTGACCCCTAATTTCCTGATATCTTCCTCCGTAGACATCACATTCCCATCGGCCTCCATGCCAACCTCTCAGAGGGTCTACCAGTGAGCCAGGGTCTGAAACGGGGCTCCACTCTCCTCAACAAGGATGGATTCTTCCATGGGAAGATGGGTTTCAGAAAGGCATTACAGAGTGGCCTGGTCAACATGACAGAGGTAGGCTTCCTTCTTAACAACATAGTTGAGGTAGGGCAGGCATTTTTCCTTTTTCATATTCGCCCATTTCCACGGTAACAGAGTGATGCTGAGACTTAGGTTTTTCCACTTTAAAATGTATGTTGAACAAAAACAGGCGTTGAGCTTCAGACCAGACTCACTCAAGTGTTGTTTAATAGCGGGTTAGCTATCAGAGTGTGATCTGAGAGACTATTGTTTAATAGCGGGTTAGCTATCAGAGTGTGATCTGATAGTGTTGTTTAATAGCAGGTTAGCTATCAGAGTGTGATCTGATAGTGTTGTTTAATAGCAGGTTAGCTATCAGAGTGTGATCTGATAGTGTTGTTTAATAACAGGTTAGCTATCAGAGTGTGATCTGGGAGTGTTGTTTAATAGCAGGTTAGCTATCAGAGTGTGATCTGATAGTGTTGTTTAATAACAGGTTAGCTATCAGAGTGTGATCTGATAGTGTTGTTTAATAGCAGGTTAGCTATCAGAGTGTGATCTGATAGTGTTGTTTAATAGCGGGTTAGCTATCAGAGTGTGATCTGATAGTGTTGTTTAATAGCGGGTTAGCTATCAGAGTGTGATCTGATAGTGTTGTTTAATAGCGGGTTAGCTATCAGAGTGTGATCTGATAGTGTTGTTTAATAGCGGGTTAGCTATCAGAGTGTGATCTGATAGTGTTGCTTAATAGCGGGTTAGCTATCAGAGTGTGATCTGATAGTGTTGTTTATTAGCGGGTTAGCTATCAGAGTGTGATCTGATAGTGTTGTTTAATAGCGGGTTAGCTATCAGAGTGTGATCTGAGAGAGTGTTGTTTAATAACAGGTTAGCTATCAGAGTGTGATCTGATAGTGTTGTTTAATAGCAGGTTAGCTATCAGAGTGTGATCTGATAGTGTTGTTTAATAGCGGGTTAGCTATCAGAGTGTGATCTGAGAGAGTGTTGTTTAATAACAGGTTAGCTATCAGAGTGTGATCTGAGAGAGTGTTGTTTAATAACAGGTTAGCTATCAGAGTGTGATCTGATAGTGTTGTTTAATAACGGGTTAGCTATCAGAGTGTGATCTGATAGTGTTGTTTAATAGCGGGTTAGCTATCAGAGTGTGATCTGAGAGAGTGTTGTTTAATAACAGGTTAGCTATCAGAGTGTGATCTGATAGTGTTGTTTAATAGCGGGTTAGCTATCAGAGTGTGATCTGATAGTGTTGTTTAATAGCGGTTTAGCTATCAGAGTGTGATCTGAGAGACTATTGTTTAATAGCGGGTTAGCTATCAGAGTGTGATCTGAGAGAGTGTTGTTTAATAACAGGTTAGCTATCAGAGTGTGATCTGATAGTGTTGTTTAATAGCGGGTTAGCTATCAGAGTGTGATCTGAGAGACTATTGTTTAATAGCGGGTTAGCTATCAGAGTGTGATCTGAGAGACTATTGTTTAATAGCGGGTTAGCTATCAGAGTGTGATCTGAGAGAGTGTTGTTTAATAGCGGGTTAGCTATCAGAGTGTGATCTGAGAGAGTGTTGTTTAATAGCGGGTTAGCTATCAGAGTGTGATCTGATAGTGTTGTTTAATAGCGGGTTAGCTATCAGAGTGTGATCTGAGAGAGTGTTGTTTAATAGCGGGTTAGCTATCAGAGTGTGATCTGAGAGAGTGTTGTTTAATAACGGGTTAGCTATCAGAGTGTGATCTGAGAGAGTGTTGTTTAATAACAGGTTAGCTATCAGAGTGTGATCTGAGAGACTATTGTTTAATAACGGGTTAGCTATCAGAGTGTGATCTGAGAGAGTGTTGTTTAATAGCGGGTTAGCTATCAGAGTGTGATCTGAGAGAGTGTTGTTTAATAACCTACCTAGTTGAATCAAATGAATTCTCTCTGATTTCTATTAAGCTGTAAAACAGCAGTCACCTGTTTTTACAGCTTAATAGTTATATTGCAGCATAGCCCACACTGATCAGGATCCGTATTCAAAAAGAGTCTCCGAGTAGGACTGCTTATCTAGGATCAAGGCACCCTTGTACCCAGCCTGGGTACCAGTCTGTTTATGAGATATCATTCCTCTCCTTGTCATGCTAAACACAGAATACAAGGAGTGGGACGTTAGCACAACAGGTCCTGGATACCCGGCTACCTCGCTGCACCTTCATTAGAATCTAAAAGGCAAAACTGACCTGAGATCTGCGCGCTTCATGAATACTGGCACTGACATCTTCTGTGATGGATACGGTGGTGGTTAGGGAAGTTGCATTTTGTATTGTCTGTGATGTAAGCACAGCATCTTTTGGAAGAGGGTTAGGTCAACTAGTGTGTGTGTGTGTGTGTGTGTGTGTGTGTGTGTGTGGAGATCTTGGTCACATTGAGTTGTAATGAGACTGAACAGGAGTTGGGAAGAGACTAAACAGGAGTTGGGAAGAGACTAAACAGGAGTTGGGAAGAGACTAAACAGGAGTTGGGAAGAGACTAAACAGGAGTTGGGAAGAGACTGTACAGGAGTTGGGAAGAGACTGTACAGGAGTTGGGAAGAGACTGTACAGGAGTTGGGAAGAGACTGTACAGGAGTTGGGAAGAGACACAGGATAGAAAGGAGGGTGTAAACGTGAGCATGTATGCGTTTGGATGGGGACGGACGAGGTGAAGAGCCACTGTTGCTGCTATGTTGTTTAACTGGCCCACAGCACAGCTGTGACAATATACACCATACGTCAATATGCCATATAAGAGGCTTTCAAAAAATTCACCCACCATGTTGACTTATCCAACTGTCTGATGATTTACAAAGAAATATACTCAGGAGTACCTGGTATTTTTTTAAGTGCTTGAGGCCTTAGACTTTACAGTAAACCAAAGCAGGATCAAGTTTTCCTTAATATTCTGATTCAACTCCCTGTTTTTCATATGTGGAACTCAGGTGTTCGTTCCCGATCCACCGGGAACAGTTTTAGCGTTTTTTTTCCCCCTTCTGTTTTGTAGAGGGTGTGTGTTTGTTCCTCGTCAGGTGTGTGTGTGTTAGCTGTACACTATCCCTAGGGGGTGTATATGTCCCTCAAACTGGATTTTTAAAAATGTATTTTACCTTTATTTTACTAGGCAAGTCAGTGAAGAACAAATTCTTATTTTCAATGACGGCCTAGGAACAGTGGGGTTAACTGCCTGTTTAGGGGCAGAATGACAGATTTGTACCTTGTCAGCTCTGGGATTTGAACTTGCGCTCCTAACCACTAGGCTACCCTGCCGCCCCAATGGTATATTTGCACTCTCTCTGTGGCACATGGTTATCTTTCAGGTGTGTACTTTCACATTGTGTGTGTGTTTCTGTGTGTGTGTGTGTGTCAGGTGGAGCTGGAGCTGAGGGCTCAGGTGAGGCTGTTTGGAGAGCTGATGGGTTATCTGCCCTGTCACATGGATGGGCACCAACACATTCATGTGTTGCCAGGTATGATGTCATAAAACCACTAGAAAGGTCTGTGTGTGTGTTCTTATGCTCATTGCGAAAAACATTTTATTGTGAGAGGTCTTACCCAATAGGACTGTGTGTGTGTGTTCACCAATGTTCATTCATCTGAACTTCAACCACGTCTTCCCCCTCTGACTGACATACTCTGAACATCAACCACGTCTCACCCTCTGACTGACATACTCTGAACCTCAACCACGTCTTCTCTCTGACTGACATACTCTGAACCTCGACCACGTCTTCCCCCTCTGACTGACATACTCTGAACCTCCACCACGTCTTCCCCCTCTGACTGACATACTCTGAACCTCCACCACGTCTTCCCCCTCTGACTGACATACTCTGAACCTCCACCACGTCTCACCCTCTGACTGACATACTCTGAACCTCAACCACGTCTTCTCTCTGACTGACATACTCTGAACCTCGACCACATCTTCCCCTCTGACTGACATACTCTGAACCTCGACCACGTCTTCCCCTCTGACTGACATACTCTGAACCTCAACCACGTCTCCCCCTCTGACTGACATACTCTGAACCTCAACCACGTCTTCTCTCTGACTGACCATACTCTGAACCTCAACCACGTCTTCTCTCTGACTGACATACTCTGAACCTCAACCACGTCTCCCCCTCTGACTGACATACTCTGAACCTCCACCACGTCTTCCCCCTCTGACTGACATACTCTGAACCTCAACCACATCTTCCCTCTGACTGACATACTCTGAACCTCCACCACGTCTCCCCCTCTGACTGACATACTCTGAACCTCCACCACGTCTCCCCCTCTGACTGACATACTCTGAACCTCAACCACGTCTTCCCCTCTGACTGACATACTCTGAACCTCCACCACGTCTCCCCCTCTGACTGACATACTCTGAACCTCAACCACGTCTTCCCCTCTGACTGACATACTCTACTGAGAACACTCTGATGACACCGCGGAACTCTTCCTCTTCATTGTCATGAAGCACATGACCCCGGGTTCTTTTACATCACACGATGAGTCACAGAATCATGTGGTTTTGTTAAATGGTTGTTAGGTGATCTAATCGAGATGAATACATGAACCGTTGCTTACAGGGCAAGGAGGGGAAAGGGCCCCGCCTTCAGTTTTAAATGAGGTTACCACTGTTGGTTTAATCAAACTCGTTTATTTAACCACTAGTGGTGGTAATTCCTTTTTTTTCTTAATTTGAATATGTGTGGCTTTTGACCACGGCGTTGTCATAAGGGCATTGGTGACACTTGATACTCTCGGTTTAAAGGTAGTTTATAGACTATTAATTAGTTAATAGAGCAGTAGTAAATTGTTATATCTCATGATTAAAATATAACTGATGATTAAAATATAACTAATGATTAAAATATAACAACTGATGGTTAAACTATAACTGATGGTTAAACTATAACTGATGGTTAAAATTGTGATTGTCATTTTAATGCTTGACAAATCTGAATCGGAAATGGCTGCCTATCTGATTACGTGTGTGCCTAGTTTTATTTAACCTTCATTTAACCAAGCAAGTCAGTTAAGAACAAATTCTCATTTACAACGACGGCCAACCAAAAGGCAAAAGGCCTCCTGCGGGGCCGGGGGCTGGGATTATACATAAATATATATAAATATAGGACAAAACACACATCACGACAAGAGAGACAACACAACACTATATAAAGAGAGACAACACAACACTACATAAGGAGAGACAACACTACATAAGGAGAGACAACACAACACTACATAAAGAGAGATCCCACAACACCACATAAAGAGAGACCACACAACACTATATAAAGAGAGACAACACAACACTACATAAGGAGAGACAACACTACATAAGGAGAGACAACACAACACTACATAAAGAGAGACAACACTACATAAAGAGAGACAACACAACGCTACATGAAGAGAGACCACACAACACTACATAAAGAGAGACAACACTACACTACATAAAGAGAGACAACACTACACTACATAGAGACAACACAACACTACATAAAGAGAGACAACACAACACTACATAAAGAGAGACAACACTACGTAAAGAGAGACAACACTACATAGAGAGACAACACTACATAAGGAGAGACAACACTACATAAGGAGAGACAACACTACATAAGGAGAGACAACACTACATAAAGAGAGACAACACTACATAAAGAGAGACAACACTACATAAAGAGAGACAACACTACATAAAGAGAGACAACACTACATAAAGAGACAACACGACACTACATAAGGAGAGACAACACTACATAAAGAGAGACCACACAACACTACATAAGGAGAGACAACACAACACTACATAAAGAGAGACACTACATAAGGAGAGACAACACTACATAAGGAGAGACAACACAACACTACATAAAGAGAGACAACACTACATAAAGAGAGACAACACAACGCTACATGAAGAGAGACCACACAACACTACATAAAGAGAGACAACACTACACTACATAAAGAGAGACCCCACAACACTACATAAAGAGAGACAACACTACACTACATAGAGACAACACAACACTACATAAAGAGAGACAACACAACACTACATAAAGAGAGACAACACTACATAAAGAGAGACAACACTACATAAAGAGAGACAACACTACATAAGGAGAGACAACACTACATAAGGAGAGACAACACTACATAAAGAGAGACAACACTACATAAAGAGAGACAACACTACATAAAGAGACAACACGACATAAAGAGAGACAACACAACACTACATAAAGAGAGACAACACTACATAAAGAGAGACAACACAACACTACATAAAGAGACAACACAACACAACATAAAGAGAGACAACACTACATAAAGAGAGACAACACTACATAAAGAGAGACAACACTGCATAAGGAGAGACAACACTACATAAGGAGAGACAACACTACATAAGGAGAGACAACACTACATAAATAGAGACAACACTACATAAAGAGAGACAACACTACATAAAGAGACAACACGACACTACATAAGGAGAGACAACACAACACTACATAAAGAGAGACACTACATAAGGAGAGACAACACAACACTACATAAAGAGAGACAACACTACATAAAGAGAGACAACACAACGCTACATGAAGAGAGACCACACAACACTACATAAAGAGAGACAACACTACACTACATAAAGAGAGACCCCACAACACTACATAAAGAGAGACAACACTACATAAAGAGAGACAACACTACATAAGGAGAGACAACACTACATAAGGAGAGACAACACTACATAAGGAGAGACAACACTACATAAAGAGACAACACAACACTACACTACATAAGGAGAGACAACACAACACTACATAAAGAGAGACACTACATAAGGAGAGACAACACTACATAAGGAGAGACAACACAACACTACATAAAGAGAGACAACACTACATAAAGAGAGACAACACAACGCTACATGAAGAGAGACCACACAACACTACATAAAGAGAGACAACACTACACTACATAAAGAGAGACCCCACAACACTACATAAAGAGAGACAACACTACACTACATAGAGACAACACAACACTACATAAAGAGAGACAACACTACATAAAGAGAGACAACACTACATAAGGAGAGACAACACAACACTACATAAAGAGAGACACTACATAAGGAGAGACAACACTACATAAGGAGAGACAACACAACACTACATAAAGAGAGACAACACTACACTACATAAAGAGAGACCCCACAACACTACATAAAGAGAGACAACACTACACTACATAGAGACAACACAACACTACATAAAGTGAGACAACACAACACTACATAAAGAGAGACAACACTACATAAAGAGAGACAACACTACATAAAGAGAGACAACACTACATAAGGAGAGACAACACTACATAAGGAGAGACAACACTACATAAGGAGAGACAACACTACATAAAGAGAGACAACACTACATAAAGAGAGACAACACTACATAAAGAGACAACACGACACTACATAAGGAGAGACAACACTACATAAAGAGAGACCACACAACACTACATAAGGAGAGACAACACAACACTACATAAAGAGAGACACTACATAAGGAGAGACAACACTACATAAGGAGATACAACACAACACTACATAAAGAGAGACAACACTACATAAAGAGAGACAACACAACGCTACATGAAGAGAGACCACACAACACTACATAAAGAGAGACAACACTACACTACATAAAGAGAGACCCCACAACACTACATAAAGAGAGACAACACTACACTACATAGAGACAACACAACACTACATAAAGAGAGACAACACAACACTACATAAAGAGAGACAACACTACATAAAGAGAGACAACACTACATAAAGAGAGACAACACTACATAAGGAGAGACAACACTACATAAGGAGAGACAACACTACATAAGGAGAGACAACACTACATAAAGAGAGACAACACTACATAAAGAGAGACAACACTACATAAAGAGACAACACGACATAAAGAGAGACAACACAACACTACATAAAGAGAGACAACACTACATAAAGAGAGACAACACAACACTACATAAAGAGACAACACAACACAACACTACATAAAGAGAGACAACACTACATAAAGAGAGACAACACTACATAAAGAGAGACAACACTGCATAAGGAGAGACAACACTACATAAGGAGAGACAACACTACATAAGGAGAGACAACACTACATAAAGAGAGACAACACTACATAAAGAGAGACAACACTACATAAAGAGAGACAACACTACATAAAGAGACAACACGACACTACATAAGGAGAGACAACACAACACTACATAAAGAGAGACACTACATAAGGAGAGACAACACAACACTACATAAAGAGAGACAACACTACATAAAGAGAGACAACACAACGCTACATGAAGAGAGACCACACAACACTACATAAAGAGAGACAACACTACACTACATAGAGACCCCACAACACTACATAAAGAGAGACAACACTACATAAAGAGAGACAACACTACATAAAGAGAGACAACACTACATAAGGAGAGACAACACTACATAAGGAGAGACAACACTACATAAGGAGAGACAACACTACATAAGGAGAGACAACACTACATAAAGAGAGACAACACTACATAAAGAGACAACACGGCATAAAGAGAGACAACACAACACTACATAAAGAGAGACAACACTACATAAAGAGACAACACAACACTACACTACATAAGGAGAGACAACACAACACTACATAAAGAGAGACACTACATAAGGAGAGACAACACTACATAAGGAGAGACAACACAACACTACATAAAGAGAGACAACACTACATAAAGAGACAACACAACGCTACATGAAGAGAGACCACACAACACTACATAAAGAGAGACAACACTACACTACATAAAGAGAGACCCCACAACACTACATAAAGAGAGACAACACTACACTACATAAAGAGAGACAACACAACACTACATAAAGAGAGACAAGACTACATAAAGAGAGACAACACTACATAAAGAGAGACAACACTACATAAAGAGAGACAACACTACATAAGGAGAGACAACACTACATAAGGAGAGACAACACTACATAAGGAGAGACAACACTACATAAGGAGAGACAACACTACATAAAGAGAGACAACACTACATAAAGAGACAACACGACATAAAGAGAGACAACACAACACTACATAAAGAGAGACAATACTACATAAAGAGAGACAACGCTACATAAAGAGAGACAACACTACATAAAGAGAGACAACACTACATAAAGAGAGACAACACTACATGAAGAGAGACAACACAACACTACATAAAGAGAGACAACACAACACTACATAAAGAGAGACAATACTACATAAAGAGAGACAACACTACATAAGGAGAGACAACACAACACTACATAAAGAGAGACAACACTACATAAAGAGAGACAACACTACATAAAGAGACAACACAACACTACACTACATAAGGAGAGACAACACAACACTACATAAAGAGAGACACTACATAAGGAGAGACAACACTACATAAGGAGAGACAACACAACACTACATAAAGAGAGACAACACTACATAAAGAGAGACAACACAACGCTACATGAAGAGAGACCACACAACACTACATAAAGAGAGACAACACTACACTACATAAAGAGAGACCCCACAACACTACATAAAGAGAGACAACACTACACTACATAGAGACAACACAACACTACATAAAGAGAGACAACACAACACTACATAAAGAGAGACAACACTACATAAAGAGAGACAACACTACATAAAGAGAGACAACACTACATAAGGAGAGACAACACTACATAAGGAGAGACAACACTACATAAGGAGAGACAACACTACATAAGGAGAGACAACACTACATAAAGAGAGACAACACTACATAAAGAGACAACACGACATAAAGAGAGACAACACAACACTACATAAAGAGAGACAATACTACATAAAGAGAGACAACGCTACATAAAGAGAGACAACACTACATAAAGAGAGACAACACTACATAAAGAGAGACAACACTACATGAAGAGAGACAACACAACACTACATGAAGAGAGACAACACAACACTACATAAAGAGAGACAACACAACACTACATAAGGAGAGACAATACTACATAAAGAGAGACAACACTACATAAGGAGAGACAACACTACATAAAGAGAGACAGCAACACAGCATGACGACAACATGGTAGCAACACAACAAGACAACAACATGGTAGCAACACGACATGACAACAACATTGCGTGTGTGTCAGAGGTGTGCGAGGTGTTTGCCCAGGTGCTGTCTGACTGTGGGATCTCCTACACACGTGTTCCTGTGGAGCGTGGGCTACACTCGTGTCCCTGGCTGTCCCCTGTCCTCAGAGACTTCTACATGCAGGTAGAGAAGGACGCTCTGGAGTCTATCCCCGTGTTCAGACGACATGGCATCAGGTAGGAGACGCACTGAAATCCCTGTAGAATGTCATGAGAATCTCTTCATGATCCACACTGTTTACAGTAAAGCCCGGTACAGTATTAGAGAGGTGTCATGTTCCTTTTAGACTAGACACTTGGAAGATTACCTTGAGGCACATATGGTGATATTATTTTCCTGTTCGCCTCAGTCGTCCTGGGGACTTCAATCATGCAATGAGAGGATAGTGTTTTTGTTTCTCTCGGGTACGGTTAAAAGTTTAATATTTCCATGAGCTGAAAATGACCTTCCTCTTCTATCCCCCCTCTCTCTCTCTCTCTCTCTCTCTCTCTCTCTCTCTTTCTCTCAGATGGCCTGATGTCTATCTAGGTTTGACCACCATGGGTCACAACATGTCAGTCCCCAACCTCAAACGAGCCTTCAGCCATGCCCTGGAACGAGACCTGAATGTCTCACTGTCGCCCCCTGGGGGTGAAAGTAAAAACAGGACAAACACCACGGAGCAGCCCGTGCTGACGGCAGAGCTCATGGTGCACCCTGGGTACCCCAGCCACCCCCAGGAGGGCGGGTGTGGGGAGGGGCCGGACGACTTCTCCCAGTCGGCTGACAGGCAGCAGGAGTTGACCACCCTGAAGGACCCAGCCCTACTGGCCTTCTACACCCAGGAGAGAGTCCAACTCTGTGCCTTCAGGGACCTCTGAGGCCCCTACACCCCTCGCCCTCAGGGGTAGGGTTGTTGAATTCCCAAAACTTTTATCTGGTGTTTGATAAATCTCAATTGAAGAATTACAGGTTTGAAGATTGCTGCTTATTCCCAGAATTCTCCAAATGGGATTTTTTTTTTAAAACCCAGAGCTTTTTGGGAAAGTTTTGTGATCCTACCTCTGAGTCCCCCACTCAGGGGTCACGTTCCAATATCCACACTTACTGCCACACTATCTATCCAATACATGGCTTCCCGAGGCCGGTGGGAGGAGCTATAGGAGGACAGGCTTGTTGTAATGGCCGGAATAGAATGGTATCAAACCTGGATTCTATATGTTTGATGTGTTCGGTACCATTCCATTATTCCATTCCAACCATTACAATGAGCCCGTCCTCCTATAGCTCCTCCCACCGGCCCCCTCTAATGGCTTTGTTCTGAGTATTTAGAACACATTTCCAATACATTGCTTCATTCTGAGTGATAAGCTTGGGTAGATATTGGAATGGGACTCCTCTGCTGCTCTTTCATTGGTGCAACCTTACCTCCAAACCACCAGGCGGCGCCACTATTTTCTGTGAAGCACAATCCTATTTTTTGACAGTGTTTATTGCAGACAAGGCAGTTGTTTTCCAATCATCTCAGGTGAGAGAGACAAGCACAAAAATCACTATGCTCTCTCTCATCCCAAAGCGAACCTCAAAAATCAGCTGATCACACAAGAAGGTGTCAACAGAAGAGTAACTGCCAAAAGAGCACGGCCCAAATAGGGCTTGCCTATAGCATATTATATTTTAAACATGGCCATGTAGTCTATCTAGGTCTTTTAATGTCCTTGTTTTAAAAGAACAATCCTGTATATATTTCTTAATTTGTGTCACACTATTTATTTAATGACGTTCTTAGGATATCACAAGAAGCAGAATGGTCTGAAATGCCCAACTGACTATAATGGTTGTATGAATAAATGAAATGTGACAGAAAACCTCATTCTTGCATGAAGTATTTTGGTTTGAAATGAGGGTTTCCTACGTTTTGAAGCGTTACAGGACTCATCTGCTACTGTGGGGGGGGGGGGTTACTAAAAGGTGAGTCAGGACTCGGTAGTATCATGTCTTACAACGTTTTTTTTGTTGTTGTTATTTACTTGGTTGGTCACGAGTAACCCCTCAATCACTTTGAATCACAGTATATGAAAATAGTTTTTCCAACCAAAAAGCAACGTAAGTAAAGTCAATGCACCCAAAAGTAAATTCAGCTACACACAGGCCCTGTAAGAGACTTTGTGGTTACGCATAAGCAGCTGGGTGGGTGGGGGGGGCTATCCTACGAAGCAAGCTGCTGGGGGGTGGGGGGGGGCTAATCTACGAAGCAAGCTAGAGCTAACCATGCCACCCATGGCTAGTTGAACACTTCATTGAGACAATGCTGAAACATCAGTCAGTGCCGCCACATTTTCATTTGTGTCAAAATCAAACAAAAGCTATTGTGCAAATTCAGCAGAAGTGAAGTGCTTTTTAGGGCCCTCTAATGAAAAAAATAAATAAACGTATCATTATTGCCGTCTTTGGTTTTTCACAAGCACCGTTTTTTCCCGGTCGCTATTATTCCAGTCACACGTTCCGCGTCCCAAGTAAGAACCCACTGAGGTATTATAATGGAAAACGCGTCCAAGATGTTCGACTACTATTTTAAAGGTAATCTACTCACGTTCGCATACTCTTACGCATGAAAATCAATATCCAGGTTGCATCCGGTTTATACTTAAGCAATAAGGCACGGAGGGGTGTGGTATATGGCCAAACACCGCGTTGTGTCATGCATAAGAACAGCCCTTGGCCGTGATATATTGGCCGTATACCACAACCCCCCCCCCCCCACCCCCCAGGTGACTTATTGCTATTATAAACTAGTTACCAACTAATTAGAACAGTAAAAAATACATGTTTTGTTATACCCGTGGTATAAGGTCTGATATACCACAGCTGTCAACCAATCAGCATTCAGGGCTCGAACCAACCAGCCAGTTTATAAAGACCATTATCACATGCGCACTTGCACTCAGTGTGCACAGGGAGCAGTGTACCACGGCATGGAAAAACATTGTAGACATTGGATGAATATAAATTGTTTCATATCTTTAGCAGTGAGTGAAATTTGGCCTCAGCAATTATTTGACTAATTAAATGGATGTTTTGCGCACAAAGGTGATGACTAAAAGAGTCTTATTAGGAATTTTCTAATCTGATTTCCCGAGTGATGCACGGGTTGACTCATAACCCCCAGTCCCTACAGTTAATATCCGTGGGTGGCGGGTTTAGGGTCATGAAATATTATTGTGTGTATGAAGGGCGGATTGAATAAAGAGAGAACAATACCTTAAGAAATATATTATTGTGCAACTTAAATCTGTTGGCTACATTGAGATTTTTAATGTAATTACTTTTGGCTATAGGCTAGCGCATGGATGCTAGATAACTGTAGGCTCGCCAAATAGCCTTACAGCCAATCGTCAAATGATTTTGGGAACGGGCAAAAAAAAATGTGTTATTCCATGGAGGAAAAAAAAGGGCAATGTCTGAGTTTAATTCAATAAGAGAAAAGCTGTGAAATGGAGAGTTGAAAATAAAGAGAAAAGGGGAGGGTCAGAAAAGTAATATCCGGGAAATATTAGGTGAAGTGGTAAAATAGGATGATGGCAGTTACTGTATGTGATGATTGTGAGGCGCTATTATGAAGTGGAAACGTCTAGGAGCAACAACGGCTCAGCCACGAGGTGCTAGGCAACACATGCTCACAGAAAGTGTGTAGAGCGTAAAAATTGTCTGTCCTCGATTACAACACTCAATACCAAGTTCCAAATTGCTTCTGGAAGCAACGTCAGCACAAGAGGTGTTCATGAGCTTCATGAAATGGGTTAACATGGCCGGGCAGCCGCACACAAGCCTAAGATCATCATGCCAAGGTTCGGCTGGAGTGGTGTGACGCTCGCTGCCATTGAACTGGAAACTTGTTCTCTGGAGTGATGAATGACGCTTCACCATCTTGCAGTCCGACGGACAAATCTGGGTTTGGCGGATGCCAGGAGAACGCTGCCTGCCCCAATGCATAGTGCCAACTGTAAAGTTTTGGTGGAGGAGAAATAATGGTTCGGGCTAGGACCCTTAGTTCCAGTGAAGGGAGATCTTAATGCTACAACATACAATGACATTCTAGACGTTTCTGTGCTTCCAACTTTGTGGCAACAGTTTGGAGAAGGCACAATCTGGTCAAAAGTTGTTCACTTCATATGGAATTTACTTGGAATGCAAACTTTGTCTGTGGGTATGAAAGTAAGCTACAGCGATAAGCAGGCAGGGCTCTAGTACAGAATACATATCCTAGGTTACGCGATTGTTGCCAATCACACTGCAGGTGTTTAAAAAAATAAAAATGTTAGATATAGAAGCTGAACTGGGTGGTGTCCTATGGAGTTGTGAGTATGGCGCCCTCTAGTGTTAGGCGGTGTTGCTACACACCACACTTCTTGTTTTGCCTCTTCGGGCCACCGATGTTAATGTAAGCTCCAACTTTGTGCTATGTCCATTATTTCTGGATGTGAAATAGACAAGACACTACTATCATGGAGATTTCACTCATAATCTACAGCTGAATACCTTTGCGTGATGTCATTCTTACCGAAAACTTTCTGTTTCACGGTCTAGATCCTGAATTCAAACACATTCACTCAGACCGGAGACTTCACTCGTTATCTGTTGCTGCGAGTGGTGACACTCGCGCCTTTCCCCCTTCACATCTACAGTATATCCTGGCTGGGACTGCAGATGAAAAATGAGCCGGCTGGTTAAACCTGGCACTATCCCTGTAAAACGATACGCAAATCACACTCCCAAAGCATCCATTCACCCAGACAATGAGACCAAATGGTTAGCCATCTTTATTATGAAACATTGGACCAAATCACACAGCTGTTACACTGCTCCAGTCCCCTGTCCTGTTTTACACCCTACTGGCAGACAGACAATTAGAGAGACAGCCCTCTCCCAGCTCAATATAAAGGCGCCTGTTATAACAGTCTCTGTGCGTCTTTGTTCAAAACCAGTCAGTGTTTGAAATAGCATCTTATTCCATATATAGCTCACTACTGATGACCAGGACACACAGGGTTATGGTTACAAGTACAGCACTATGTAAGGAATAGGGTGCCATTTTCGCCCCAACCCGGTCTTTAGACTCCACCTGGCATTGCCCCGACAGACAGTTCACTAAGTCCCTTGTTACAGTGGATATATCGGCCACTGATTTGATATATTCATGTCAAGTCTCTCGCGATGACACGGGATTTGGTTTGCGGTGCTAAGATTATTTTTATGTAGAGAGAGAGAGAGAGAGAGAGAGAGAGAGAGAGAAAGGAGGTGGGGTTCTGATTTTGCGTGTGACAAAGTTGGGGTTCTGATTTTGCTTTTGACCATGAGCAGACAGGAGAGTAGACTTAAAGCCAATTTATGCTTGATTCCGAAAAGGTGGTCGGAGGCGCTGTATGGAGGAGGGTGTGATGCAATTGTGGAGCCACACAGAGGCCAAATTGAGCTCCACACCGCATTCACCGCGCGCCACCCAAATGTTGTAACAGTTCCTTTTAGCTCCGCATTGACCTGATTGGTTGATATTAAGTGGGGGGGTGGGAGGTCCTGTATAAACACAAACTCACTTCCTTGACAACAGCTCTGCAAAGGAAGTATACATGCCCTGGCTTTAGAAGCTGTATCTCAGTAAATGCTGTGTGGCCACTGCAGAGCTTTTTACAGGAAACAAACTGTACGGTGTCACTACTATTTCTACCTCCCACTGTCTTGAGATGGCAAACTGGTATCTAAAATGTGTATAGGAGAAAAGTTAGAACCCAAGACACACAGCATGGTGGGAACGGTAGAACCAGTGGGTGGGGGTATACAACCACATTATAACACAGAGGGAGATGTTTTAAGTCGGAATGGCAATTCTGCCTATAAAGCAAAAAAAACGAACCAGAAGGAAGAATAAGACCATCTAATGCAAAGAGGGGCATCTTTCAAAACATTTTGGACTGGTGAAGGGGAGTGTGAACGATGATCATCTCCGGTCAATTGCACTTGTAATTCATTACAATATTAGGGTATTATCAGTGGCCATTTTGTGTCTGTCTGCTCAGTGGGCTGGCTTCAAGCCGAGGGGAAGGACAACTGAGAGAGGGCTTGTTCCACAGAATACAGTGCAACTTCAGAAGCAGAGAAGTCCAAGGGAAAACATTTCAGCACACACTTCCAGGGCCTAGCAAGCTATGAGAGAGAGGTTGTTTGTTTCAGTAAGACATGCCATTTAGGGTTGATAGAAAACAAGATGAGACTAGAGAACAGAACAAAGAAAGTAAAGGATAACCACAACTTTTCCTTCTGTCAGAAAGATCTCCTTCCAGAAGTGAGGAGAAAGGTCTACAATGCTCAAGCAGTGATTTCTTGTTTTCCCCACCCCAATTTTTTTTTTACATTTTTTTTCTCCCTCCTTAGTTCTCCATATTTAACATGGACATTCTAACCACTTATTTTTTCTTGTCTTTTTCATTTTTCATATTTTAATTTAAGAAAATAGTATAAAGTTAGTAGCGGATCGATCGATCGATCGCCAGGAGGAGATACCGGTCTGATCCAGAGTCCTGCGAAGATGGTGGGGCTGCAGCCACACGCGGAGGTGAGGCTAGGGCTGCTCCCGGGCTGCTAGGATGATGTGTGTGTGTGTGGGGAGATGGGGAGGAGAGAGGGGGAAGGTACAGAGAGGAGGGAGGAGAACAGAGACTTTCAGTTGGGGAGAGGAGAGAGAGAGGGCTACAAACTGGTCAGGTAATCAGTCCATTGGTCTCTTTTCTCCATGTTTCTTTGTAAACTCTTCTGCGTTCTTAAAGAATTTTTTCCGGTCCTTTGAGTATTCTTCTGCTAGGTCTGCCCTCAGGGGGTGCTCTGGCTGGGGGTCGTTCACCAACGCAATCAGGGACTGAATTACTGCGGAATAGACAAAACAGTCAGTCACGAATTACTGCAGAATAGATAAGACAAACAACCAATCATGACATTGCAGAAACTGAATCAGTGCAGAATGAACAGATTATTTTCCTTTTTGACTAAAGAAGCAAATTACTACCTCAACAGAAAGTTCAACAATTAAACTGACACACAAAGGAAAATGAGTCACGACATTGAAGTAGAATACTTGACTGATTCATGCTCCCTTTCTCTTTCACTTCAGGCATTTGATCAGGTTCTACTGTCCAGCGTCAGGGTGTCATGCCATGGTATCATGCCCAGCGTCAGGGTATCATGTCATGGTATCATGCCATGGTATCATGCCCAGCGTCAGGGTATCATGTCATGGTATCATGCCCAGTGTCAGGGTATCATGCCATGGTATCATGCCCAGCGTCAGGGTATCATGCCATGGTATCATGCCCAGCGTCAGGGTATCATGCCATGGTATCATGCCCAGCGTCAGGGTATCATGTCATGGTATCATGCCCAGTGTCAGGGTATCATGCCATGGTATCATGCCATGGTATCATGCCCAGCGTCAGGGTATCATGCCATGGTATCATGCCCAGCGTCAGGGTATCATGTCATGGTATCATGCCCAGCGTCAGGGTATCATGCCATGGTATCATGCCCAGCGTCAGGGTATCATGCCATGGTATCATGCCCAGCGTCAGGGTATCATACCATGGTATCACGCCCAGTGTCAGGGTATCATGCCATGGTATCATGCCATGGTATCATGCCCAGCGTCAGGGTATCATGCCATGGTATCATGCCCAGCGTCAGGGTATCATACCATGGTATCACGCCCAGCGTCAGGGTATCATGCCATGGTATCATGCCCAGCGTCAGGGTATCATGCCATGGTATCACGCCCAGCGTCAGGGTATCATGCCATGGTATCATGCCCAGCGTCAGGGTATCATGCTATGGTATCACGCCCAGCGTCAGGGTATCATGCCATGGTATCACGCCCAGCGTCAGGGTATCATGCCATGGTATCACGCCCAGCGTCAGGGTATCATGCCATGGTATCATGCCCAGCGTCAGGGTATCATGCCATGGTATCACGCCCAGCGTCAGGGTATCATGCCATGGTATCACGCCCAGCGTCAGGGTATCATGCCCAGTGTATCACGCCCAGAGTCAGGGTATCATGCCATGGTATCACGCCCAGCGTCAGGGTATCATGCCATGGTATCACGCCCAGAGTCAGGGTATCATACCATGGTATCATGCCCAGCGTCAGGGTATCATGCCATGGTATCACGCCCAGAGTCAGGGTATCATGCCATGGTATCACGCCCAGAGTCAGGGTATCATGCCCCGTGTATCACGCCCAGTGTCAGGGTATCATGCCATGGTATCACGCCCAGCGTATCATGCCATGGTATCACACCCAGCGTATCATGCCATGGTATCACGCCCAGCATATCATGCCATGGTATCACGCCCAGCGTATCATGCCATGGTATCACGCCCAGCGTCAGGGTATCATGCCATGGTATCACGCCCAGCGTCAGGGTATCATGCCATGGTATCACGCCCAGCGTCAGGGTATCATGCCATGGTATCACGCCCAGCGTCAGGGTATCATGCCATGGTATCACGCCCAGCGTCAGGGTATCATGCCATGGTATCACACCCAGCGTCAGGGTATCATACCAGCGCCCAGCGTCAGGGTATCACGCCATGGTATCACACCCAGCGTCAGGGTATCATACCAGCGCCCAGCGTCAGGGTATCATGCCAGTGTCAGGGTATCATGCCAGTGTATCACACCCAGCGTCAGGGTATCATGCCCAGTGTCAGTGTATCATGCCAGCGTCAGGCTATCACGCCCAGCGTCAGGTTGTCATGACAGCGTATCATGCCAGCATCAGGGTATCATGCCAGCGTCAGGGTATCATGCCTAGTTTATCATGCCAGTGTATCACTCCCAGCGTCAGGTTATCACTCCCAGCGTCAGGTTATCACTCCCAGCGTCAGGTTATCACTCCCAGCGTGTCATGCAAGCGTCAGGGTATCATGCCAGCGTCAGGTTATCACGCCCAGCGCCAGGGTATCACGCCCAGCGTCAGGATATCACGCCCAGCGCCAGGGTATCACGCCCAGCGCCAGGGTATCACGCCCAGCGTCAGGTTATCACGCCCAGCGTCAGGGTATCACGCCCAGCGCCAGGGTATCACGCCCAGCGTCAGGGTATCATGCCAGCGTCAGGTTATCACGCCCAGCGTCAGGGTATCATGCCATGGTATCACGCCCAGCGTCAGGGTATCATGCCATGGTATCACGCCCAGCGTCAGGGTATCATGCCATGGTATCACGCCCAGCGTCAGGGTATCATGCCATGGTATCACGCCCAGCGTCAGGGTATCATGCCATGGTATCACACCCAGCGTCAGGGTATCATACCAGCGCCCAGCGTCAGGGTATCATGCCAGTGTCAGGGTATCATGCCAGTGTATCACACCCAGCGTCAGGGTATCATGCCCAGTGTCAGTGTATCATGCCAGCGTCAGGCTATCACGCCCAGCGTCAGGTTGTCATGACAGCGTATCATGCCAGCATCAGGGTATCATGCCAGCGTCAGGGTATCATGCCTAGTTTATCATGCCAGTGTATCACTCCCAGCGTCAGGTTATCACTCCCAGCGTCAGGTTATCACTCCCAGCGTCAGGTTATCACTCCCAGCGTCAGGTTATCACTCCCAGCGTGTCATGCCAGCGTCAGGTTATCACGCCCAGCGCCAGGGTATCACGCCCAGCGTCAGGTTATCACGCCCAGCGTGTCATGCAAGCGTCAGGGTATCATGCCAGCGTCAGGTTATCACGCCCAGCGCCAGGGTATCACGCCCAGCGTCAGGGTATCACGCCCAGCGCCAGGGTATCACGCCCAGCGTCAGGGTATCACGCCCAGCGCCAGGGTATCACGCCCAGCGCCAGGGTATCACGCCCAGCGCCAGGGTATCACGCCCAGCGTCAGGTTATCACGCCCAGCGTCAGGTTATCACGCCCAGCGTCAGGGTATCACGCCCAGCGTCAGGGTATCATGCCAGCGTCAGGTTATCACGCCCAGCGTCAGGGTATCATGACAGCGTGTCATGCAAGCGTCAGGGTATCAATCAGTGGTACGGTATCATGTCAGAGTCAGTGTATTGTGTCAGTGTATCATTTGGGTTGGCAGGTAGCCTAGTGGTTAGAGCATTGGTCCAGTAACCGAAAGGTTGCTGGACCGAATCCCTGAGCTGACAAGGTAAAAATCAGGCAGTTAACCCACTGGTCCCCGGTAGGCCGTTATTGTAAATAAGAATTTGTTCTTAACTGACTTGCCTATATAAAAAAAGGTACAGAAATATAATAATGTAAGTATTGCAGCATAATTTACATTATATGCAAATTATAGAGGTGTGTGTGTGTGTGAGACCCACCTTGGTCAGTTTTGGTTGCTGGTTTCCAGTTCTCTGCGCTAATGACAGGCAGACACACCTGTCCCTTCTCGTCGATGTTGGGGTGGTAGATCTTCGTCTTGAACGTGATCTTGGGGGGCTTGAAGGGGTACTCGGCGGGGAAGATTAATTCAATCCTGAAAGCTCCCTTGTCATAAGGAGCGTTGTCCTGGAGGAGTAATGTGTAGAAAATAAACCATGGTTAGTTAGTGTGACAATGACCATATCCAAGGAGCATCTCTTATGACTGTGTTATGACATTTAATACATGTAACAGTGTGATGTAATAGTCCTTCTAGAACCAGAACACAGAGACTTCTGTGATGTAATAGTCCTTCTAGAACCAGAACATGGAGACTTCTGTGGTGTAATAGTCCTTCTAGAACCAGAACATAGAGACTTCTGTGATGTAATAGTCCTTCTAGAACCAGAACATAGAGACTTCTGTGATGTAATAGTCCTTCTAGAACCAGAACATAGAGACTTCTGTGATGTAATAGTCCTTCTAGAACCAGAACATAGAGACTTCTGTGATGTAATAGTCCTTCTAGAACCAGAACATAGAGACTTCTGTGATGTAATAGTCCTTCTAGAACCAGAACATAGAGACTTCTGTGATGTAATAGTCCTTCTAGAACCAGAACATAGAGACTTCTGTGATGTAATAGTCCTTCTAGAACCAGAACATAGAGACTTCTGTGATGTAATAGTCCTTTTAGAACCAGAACATAGAGACTTCTGTTATGTAATAGTCCTTCTAGAACCAGAACATAGAGACGTCTGTGATGTAATAGTCCTTCTAGAACCAGAACATAGAGACTTCTGTGATGTAATAGTCTACATGAGAGAATTGTGAAGCCATGAATCAATGACGAGAATAAGACCACTTACAGGGACAATGAGACCTTGCCAGGTCAGTATGTTGGATTCATCCACTTGAATGTTTCTGAAGTTTTTCATTCCAGACTTGCGAATCTCTTCAAGTTCCTGAAAGAGGAGAGAGAGAAACATCATGATATGTTAAGGCCCCTCCAACGACTCTGTTGATGGTAATGTACAATCCTTCCAAGGATTGTGGCTGAGTAACCTTCCGAAATCCCTACATTGAGTCTGATGTCAATCAAGTAATAAATAGAGAGATAGATAAATAGACAGATAAAATAAATAAATAAAATTGAGAGGTGGCTGCTTGTGAGGCATCTATGTCAGTCAATGACAGCTCATCTGGTATTGACATGTCTTGTAATTGTAAACAAAACTGAAACCCAGACAGACAATTGTGTGCTTGTCATGTTACTGTCTGGACAGACAACATACTAATAATGAATGTTTGGTTTGGTCCACAGAATTCATTTAGCTTGCTTGTTTATTGTTTATTAGATACATTTTTTTTTAAATATCTAATAATAGTGTATGAATGTAGGTTTTGTTTCCTGCTGCAAACCAAGATGAGCTCATGAAATAATTGACTCATGTCACGGTGCAGTTTTCTACAATGACGTCGTGTATCTTGATAGCCAGCTATGGCTCTATCTATCTATCTATACATACAACTGGAGTGGTACCCAGGCGGTTACAAAACCCAAGATGATTGCATTTTCTTTGGCAGTTGATTTAAATGGTTACTGTTTGCTAGTTAGCTAAGCTCTGGATAAGTCGCATGTATAAACCGGGTAACTTGAATAATTGACTCATGTCATGGTGCAGTTTAGGACGATAATAAGATAGTGTCTGAGTTGTACTGAATGATGACCGAGCCCTTGATAACCCTTTAAAACAACGGGACAGTGAGGTTGTGCTTCGTGTGAGTCACAAAATAAGGCGAAACATCATTTCCCATGTAGGTGAGGCAATTTTGGGTAGCTACTAGCTAACCTAAAGTAGCAAACAGCGTAGGCAGATCTGTTACGGAAATAACTCACTACGCGGTATTTCTAGCCATCACAAGGTTGTGATAAAACATAAATTGATCGGTTTCAATGTTAGTTTTTAACCCTTTAAAACATCGAGACAATGAGGTTGTGCATCGTGTGAGTCACAAATAATACGAAATATAATTTCTCCATTTAGTTAGTTGGGTAACTACTAGTTATCTAGCTAATCTAAAACCAGGAGCCATAAAAAACCCAGGACAGCTCCGTAAAGGAAATAGTTAACTAGTTAGCTACGACAGTAGCCATCGCACGGTTATAATACACAGAAATTGATCGGTGTAAATGTTGTTTGTACATTTTCCGGAGATTGGTGTCAATACTAAGCATGAGCAAGCAACGTCGCAGACTAGTTTCCCTGCTGTTCCCGGTCTCTCAATCTTCTCTGGCCCTGCCGGTGCTTTCCTAACCGGTTTTATGCTCGCTGGCCTAGTTTGTGAAAGAGACTGTCTTCTCGCCTTTAGCGGGACTTCCAACACTTCTGGATCAAATACAATTTAGGACAACAATAAGATATCGTGACTGAGTCGTACTGAATAATGACCAAGCCCTTAGATAGACCATTCTGACTTTAAAAAAAATATATGGATAGATGTATGAAAATAGAGTTATCATGATATTTACCTTGTGCAGTCTCCTGCTCGCCGCCATCTTGCATCTACTGTGTGTTCCCAGAATACAACGCGGCGACTTGTCTTGGGGTCGCAGTTCCAAAAAGGCAATTAAAAAAAGTATGGGACAAATTACCCCCAACATTGTTATTCTCTTTATCGTGTGTTATATGACTCATTTTAGAATACTAAAGAGGCCAACCCACTTATTTTTTTTCTGTTGTTGATGGCAAATTTGTAAACATTCAAACCAACAAAGGTTTTAGAAGCTACCAGAAACGTCTCATTTATTGTTTGGCTTATGCATTGATTCTGAAAATACCCTTACTGCAGTGTAGCCCATATAAACAGCTCAAAACTCTCCCGTTGGCTACGATACCAATTAAGCATATTCATTCCCTGGACTTGTATTTGTAGTATTGTGATGAAACAGGCAGAGAGCAGGTCTCGAACCCTCGACCTTCGAACCCGAGGTCCGCGCGCTATGGACTGTGCCGCAAAAGCAGAGAGTCGATTTCCGCGCTTAGAAACCCAGGGTCGTTGCAGTATCAAATGAAAAAGGTGTGTCCGGTTCAGACATTTTTTAAATGTAACTAGGCAAGTCAGTTAAGAACAAATTCTTAATTACAATGACGGCCTAGGAACAGTGGGTTAACTAACTACTAGCCTACCTGCGGCCCCACATAATTCATTGTGTGTGTGTGTGCGTGCGTGCGCGACTGTGTGTGTGTGTGCGTGAGTGACATTTGAATGTGACAGATAAATACAGGCATCTCAAATTATGTTTATGGAAATAGGACATATTCAAAGTGATCATTTGTTTGAGATGACTGTAGTTGTCTGACTGCTCAACCCGTAGCGTAGCCATTGTAAACTAGCCACTAGCGAGTGTTTTGTCAATGAATTAAATATTTCCTTTCTACCCCTCTGAATAGAATAGAACAAGTCAAGTTATCTTGTAAACAATAACTGTGTTGTGCTATCACAACCACCCTATGCTGCTCTTACTGTTCCCCGAGCACCGAAGACGTGAATGTCTTTTATGGCAGTCCCCCGCACCTCTCTGATTCAGAGGGTTTGGGTTAAATTTCAGTTGAACGCATTCAGTTGTGCAACTGACTAGGTTTAAAATCAAATCACTCAACAGACACCTCCATCCACTATCTGTCTATATAGCAGAACACAACGAATGACCACTAAATATTGCTGCAGTGTTTTAAAGTACAAGCAACAACTCCCCAAACTTATATAGGAGCTGTTTTTCCAAGCCTGGTAGTATTAACCGCTAGATGGCAGCAGTGGTCCCCATACTACTGCAATAGTAATTGTACTGGGGTCGTAGGCTAAATTCAGATTCTACACCCCTCTCCCACTGCCTGTCATGGATTTCAAGCATTTTGCTGTTGTAAGCAAAAGTGTCTGAGGGAGTGCGCCAGTGCGTGCATACGTTGGGAGAGGGTTGCGAATGAAGATGCACCCAGTGTGTGAAGTATGAACTTTTATGTCGCCCCTTTGCAAGCCACAAAAAAAGACCGAACTCAATGTTGGTGCAAAGGCGGCAGTGGTATAAAGTACTTAAGTAAAAAATACTTTCAAGTACTACTTAAGTAGCTTTTTTGGGTTGGTATCTGAACTTCATTTCTATTTTTGACAACTTTTACTTTTATTTCCCAACATTCCTAAAGAAAATAATTTAAATTTTTACTCCATACATTTTCCCTGACACCTAAACGTACTCGTTACATTTTGAATGCTATGCAGGACAGGAAAATTGTATAACTCACACACTTATCAAGAGAACATCCCTGGTCACCCCTACTGCCTCTGATCTGGAGGACTCACTAAACAGAGAACATCCCTGGTCACCCCTACTGCCTCTGATCTGGAGGACTCACTAAACAGAGAACATCCCTGGTCACCCCTACTGCCTCTGATCTGGAGGACTCACTAAACAGAGAACATCCCTGGTCATCCCTACTGCCTCTGATCTGGTGGACTCACTAAACAGAGAACATCCCTGGTCACCCCTACTGCCTCTGATCTGGAGGACTCACTAAACAGAGAACATCCCTGGTCACCCCTACTGCCTCTGATCTGGAGGACTCACTAAACAGAGAACATCGCTGGTCACCCCTACTGCCTCTGATCTGAAGGACTCACTAAACAGAGAACATCCCTGGTCACCCCTACTGCCTCTGATCTGGAGGACTCACTAAACAGAGAACATCCCTGGTCACCCCTACTGCCTCTGATCTGGAGGACTCACTAAACAGAGAACATCCCTGGTCACCCCTACTGCCTCTGATCTGGAGGACTCACTAAACAGAGAACATCCCTGGTCATCCCTACTGCCTCTGATCTGGAGGACTCACTAAACAGAGAACATCCCTGGTCACCCCTACTGCCTCTGATCTGGAGGACTCACTAAACAGAGAACATCCCTGGTCACCCCTACTGCCTCTGATCTGAAGGACTCACTAAACAGAGAACATCCCTGGTCACCCCTACTGCCTCTGATCTGGAGGACTCACTAAACAGAGAACATCCCTGGTCACCCCTACTGCCTCTGATCTGGAGGACTCACTAAACAGAGAACATCCCTGGTCACCCCTACTGCCTCTGATCTGGAGGACTCACTAAACAGAGAACATCCCTGGTCATCCCTACTGCCTCTGATCTGGAGGACTCACTAAACAGAGAACATCCCTGGTCACCCCTACTGCCTCTGATCTGGAGGACTCACTAAACAGAGAACATCCCTGGTCACCCCTACTGCCTCTGATCTGGAGGACTCACTAAACAGAGAACATCCCTGGTCACCCCTACTGCCTCTGATCTGGAGGACTCACTAAACAGAGAACATCCCTGGTCATCCCTACTGCCTCTGATCTGGAGGACTCACTAAACAGAGAACATCCCTGGTCATCCCTACTGCCTCTGATCTGGCGGACTCACTAAACAGAGAACATCCCTGGTCATCCCTACTGCCTCTGATCTGGCGGACTCACTAAACAGAGAACATCCCTGGTCATCCCTACTGCCTCTGATCTGGAGGACTCACTAAACAGAGAACATCCCTGGTCACCCCTACTGCCTCTGATCTGGAGGACTCACTAAACAGAGAACATCCCTGGTCACCCCTACTGCCTCTGATCTGGCGGACTCACTAAACAGAGAACATCCCTGGTCATCCCTACTGCCTCTGATCTGGCGGACTCACTAAACAGAGAACATCCCTGGTCATCTTCTGATCTGGAGGACTCACTAAACACAAATGCTTTGTTTGTAAATCATGTCTGAGTGTTGGAGTGTGCCCCTGGCTATCCGTAAATATAAAAAGAACAAGAAAATGGTGCCGTCTGTTTTGCTTTAATATAAGGAATTTTAAAATGCTTTTTACTTTTGATACTTGAGTACATTTAAAAACAAATACCTTTAGACTTTTACTTCAAGTCGTATTTTACTGGGTGACTCACTTTTACTTGAGGAACTTTCTATATTTAAAAGGTGTCTTTACTTTTACTCAAGTATGACAATTGGGTACTTTCTCCACCAGTGCTGACTATTGTATGACCACAGGTTTACACAAGACAAAACAGTCCTCTTCTCCGTTGCCCTGCAGCGATATCATAAACGTGTCATCACTCATCCGATTCATTATACACAGCCTTGCGCAACAAACACAAAACCTTTCTGTTGAGTATAATATAATAATATTATACATTTTTTTGAACATGTTTTTTTTCTCTTATCATGACAGTGGCATATAAACAGCCTGTACTGAGGACCACCAATAGGATCGCGATACGATAAACAATAGTAACAAATTGTTTGCTTTGTGACGTGATGACAGTTTGGCTCCAGTTGATACTTTCTCTTTCCCGCCACTTAGCATTCCTCGGTTGGGACTAGCCCGAGCATGATGAGCAGCAGTTTACTGTAAGTGTACCAGTAAAAAAAAAAACAGACATAAACAATGATAGAAAACGAGAGTGATTTCTGCATAAAAACGCCAGAGAGACTTCACCTCTCTGTCTCCATCTTACTTCATCAGCCATGTCTGCCTCTGAGACTCAATAATTCCATTCAAGATGGCCGTGTCATTTTACACTGCATAAGAATGGCCCTTCCTGGGACAATCAAATCTATTGATTGAGTCACAATTTGCTGATTTCCTGATATTCTTCACATTTTGCCATAGGTTGGAGGAAAATGTTTTTAATATGATAAGCGATGATCTATGGGCCCCATCCCGGTCAGTAATTTGACCATGCTTGCTACAAGTTTAGATATCTGGCGCTAGACTAACTTTTCCAAAAAGGTAGTCATGTAGCTGACATGGGCAAATTGAGTGACAGTGATTTGATGCACAACCAAATTTTGAAATGGTATATTTGATTATTCTAACTCAAGAGTAAATTGATACCCCGACTGAGTTCCTAAAAACAAAACAAAAAGGGCTGCCAGTTGCCCACCACTGTCCTAGACACATTATTTCATCATCAAGCCAATCTCAGAATTCTACAGAAGAGAGAGAGAGAGAGAGAGAGTACACTTTCTAGGTCAAAGAGGTTGCAGTGAGAGGAGGCATAGAATCAGAATGACTGCAATGGATTCTAATTCTAGATTTCACATCATGTTTTTGAACCAGGTCTGGTATCTGTGTCTGTTGATGCCAGTAAGGGGTGATAACAGACTCTCTACTTCCATAAACAGTGGGCATGTCTGGCATACCGATAAGATACCAAGACACAAGACCAATATGATGCCCTCATTGCCACCAGAGGGGATTTCTGCACAGAGACTGGCTGTGTGTTTGGGACCATGCATGCGTGTGATGTTTGTTTCTTTGGATGTTTATGGTTGTCCTTTTAAATAAAAGAGGACAATGAGAATTTTCCTTGGCCTTGTTTAGAGAATAATTTTAGACTGAAGTAGTTAGCGATTCCCACCATAAAACAGTTAGAGGGGAATTTGAAGTGGCTTGGCTCAGGATTGTGACCTATTAGAATTGAATGTGGTGAATGTGCTGTCAATACAGGGGGTAAAAACATGACAGACAGACAGACAGACAGACAGACAGACAGACAGACAGACAGACAGACAAGCAGACAGACACTATCAATGAAAATCTTTATCAAGGATAGGTTTGGTGCACTTCTATTCTACATTTACACCTGTTTCTTGGGAAACAGCTAAAAGTGATATTTAAAGAACTATATGCTGTATTCCTATTAAACCTCATCACACAAATACACAATATAATGCTAGTATATATATTTCCCCTCTCATCAATCTAAACACAAAACCCCATAATGACAAAGCAAAAACATGTTTCTAGAAATTATTGCAAATTTATGTATAAACCCCCCCAGAAACATCACATTTATGTAAGTATTCAGACTCTTTACTCAGTACTTTGTTGAAGCACCTTTGGCAGCTGATGTTTAAAGTTAGTGAGGGTTAGTAAGTTAGTAAGTCTCCAGCTTCAGCGATTTTTGCAATTCATTACAGTCACTGGCAGCAGAGAACTGTAAGGAAAGGCGGCCAAAGGAGGTGTTGGCTTTGGGGATGACCAGTGAGATATACCTGCTGGAGCGTGTGCTATGGGTGGGTGTTGTTATCATGACCAGTGAGCTAAGATAAGGCGGAGCTTTACCTAGCATAGACTTGTAGATGACCTGGAGCCAGTGGGCCTGGCAACAAATATGTAGCGAGGGCCAGGCCACGAGAGCATACAGGTCGCAGTGGTGGGTGGTATAAGGCGCTTTGGTAACAAAACGGATGGCACTGTGATAGACTACATCCAATTTGCTGAGTAGAGTATTGGAAGCTACTTTGTAGATGACATCGCCGAAGTCAATGATCAGTAGGATAGTCAGTTTTACTAGGGTAAGTTTGGTGGCGTGAGTGAAGGAGGCTTTGTTGCGAAATAGAAAGCCGATTTTAGATTTGATTTTAGATTGGAGATGTTTATATGAGTCTGAAAGGAAATTTTCCAGTCTAGCCAGACACCTAGGTATTTGTAGTTGTCCACGTATTCTAGGTCAGAACCGTCCAGAGTAGTGATGCTAGTCGGGCCAGCGCGTGTCGGCAGCGAACGGTTGAAAAGCATGCATTTGGTTTTACTTGCGTTTAAGAGCAGTTGGAGGCCACGGAAGGAGTGTTGTATGGCATTGAAGCTCGTTTGGAGGTTAGTTAACACAGTGTCCAAAGAAGGGCCAGATGTATACAGAATGGTGTCATCTGCCTAGAGGTGGATCAGGGAATCACCCGCAGCAATAGCGACATCGTTGATATATACAGAGAAAGAGTCAGTCCAACAATTTAACCCTGTGGTACCCCCATAGATACTGCCAGAGGTCAGGACAACAGGCTCTCTGATTTTACACACTGAACTCTGTCTGCGAAGTAGTTGGTGAACCAGGCGAGGTAGTCATTTGAGAAACCAAGGCTATTGAGTCTGCCGATAAGAATACGGTGATTGACAAAGTCGAAAGCCTTGGCCAGGTCGATGAAGACGGCTGCACAGTACTGTCTTTTATCGATGGCGGTTATGATATCGTTTAGTACCTTGAGCGTGACGGAGATGCACCCGTGACCAGCTCGGAAACCAGATTGCAGAGCGGAGAAGGTACGGTGGGATTCGAAATGGTCAGCGATCTGTTTGTTAACTTGGCTTTCAAAGACTTTAGAAAGGCAGGGCAGGATGGATATAGGTCTATAACAGTTTGGGTCTAGAGTGTCACCCCCTTTGAAGAGGGGGATGACCGCGGCAGCTTTCCAATCTTTAAGGATCTCGGACGAAACAATAGATTGTGGCAGCTTTCCAATCCTTGGGGATCTCAGACGATATGAAAGAGAGGTTGAACAGACTGGTAATAGGGGTTGCAACAATGGCGGCGGATAATTTTAGGAAGAGAGGGTCCAGATTGTCTAGCCCAGCTGATTTGTACGGGTCCAGGTTTTGCAGCTCTTTCAGAACATCTGCGATCTGGATTTGGGTGAAGGAGAAGATGGGGGCCGCTCAGGCAAGTAGGGATGCTACCAGGATTCCTCCAGATGTGACGCTTGTCATTCATAACAAAGAGTTCAATCTTGGTTTCATCAGACCAGAGAATCTTGTTTCTTAGAGTCCTTTAGGTGCCTTTTGGCAAAATCCAAACAGGCTGTCATGTGCCTTTTACTGAGGAGTGACTTCGGTCTGGCCACTCTACCATAAAGGCCTGATTGGTGGAATGCTGAGAGGGTTGTCCTTCTGGAAGTTTTTCCCATCTCCACAGAGGAGATGGTCACCTCCCTGATCAAGGCCCTTCTTCCCCGATTGCCCAGTTTGGCCGGGCGGCCAGCTCTAGGAAGAGTCTTGGTGGTTCCAATCTTTTTCCATTTAAGAATGATCAAGGCCACTGTGTTCTTGGGGACCTTCAATACTGCAAAAGTGTTTTGGTGCCTTTCCCCAGAGCTGTGCCTCGACACAATCCTGTCTCGGAGCTCTAAGACTCTTCCTCTAGTGAGAGAAAGTTATCTTGGTAAATTTCGTCATCTTTGGCTGACTATTCCTGCGGACTACAAGGTCTCCCAGCCAATGACCTCCGTGCACTTGACCCTGCGATGAACAGCTGTCATGTTGTAACTTCCTGATACCATGGAGGGGTTTTCCAGTATGTTCAAAGCATGTTGACACTATTACTGTTAAGGCCCTCTTAGCTCTCATACGGGCCATTCCACAGTAACAGAATTGTGCTGAGACTCAGATATTTCACTTAAAATGTATGCCAAACAAAGCTACTGACAGGAAGTCCTACTGCAAATGTATTTTGTCCCATACTCTTCGTTGGAATGTTCCCTCTCTGTTCCTCTGTAGTCAACCGACCGGGGAGTTTCAGTAGTAGAAAGACAGACCTCTATCTTCAATGACTGGCATTTGTAGATAGACAGCCTGAGGGCACACACGCGCACACACAACCTTGCATGGATAATTGAACATCTCATTTGATAAGAAAAAAACAGATACCGTAAACTCCAATGATCTGCCACCGTTACAGAGGTGGGCGAGATTGATTGACAGACAAGGAAATAGAGATAAAGACAGAGAAGGAAGAATGGAGGGAGACAGAGTGAAATGAGGAAGGAGAGAGAGAAGGAAGGAGGCAGAGAGAGAGAGAGAGAGAGAGGGAGAGAAGGAGGGAGAGAGAGAGAAGGAGGGAGAGAGAGAAAGAAGGAGGGAGAGAGAGATGGACAGAGGGAGAGAGGGAGAGAAGGAGGGAGAGAGAGAGGGAGGGAGGGAGGGAGGGAGGGAGGGAGGGAGGGAGGGAGGGATAAAAATATAAAGATTAAGGTGAATTTACGGGACTAAGGCGGAGTCTTTCACTTTGTTCCAAGTCATAGTGAAAGAGAAAGAGACAGTCAGGTGTATAAATACACCTGTACCTCTCAGCATTCTCCCACTCTCTGTCATCCTCAGACTCTGTCATCCTCAGACTCTCTCTCATCCTCAGACTCTCTCTCTCTGTCATCCTCAGACTCTCTGTCATCCTCAGACTCTCTCTCTCTGTTATCCTCAGACTCTGTCTCTCTGTCATCCTCAGACTCTCTGTCATCCTCAGACTCTCTCTCTCTGTCATCCTCAGACTCTCTCTCTCTGTCATCCTCAGACTCTCTGTCATCCTCAGACTCTCTCTCATCCTCAGACTCTCTGTCATCCTCAGACTCTCTCTCATCCTCAGACTATCTGTCATCCTCAGACTCTCTGTCATCCTCAGACTCTCTGTCATCCTCAGACTCTCTGTCATCCTCAGACTCTCTGTCATCCTCAGACTCTCTCTCATCCTCAGACTCTCTGTCATCCTCAGACTCTCTGAAGCAGAGCTCTCAAAGCAGTAATATGGCAGCTCTTTTCTTCATTGCAACACTCTGCTTGGGCTACGCAGCAGGTAAAAGACACACACACACACACACACACACACACACACACACACACACACACACACACACACACACACACACACACACACACACACACACACACACACACACACACACACACACACACACACACACACACACACACACACACACAGGGACAGAAGAGGCCTCAGGAAACATTCCTCTGCAGTGATTGACTTAGAAAGTTGCACCAGCCTGGGGTAGTTACACAAGTAGAGCCTGGATCACTCATATTGGCCTCTCTCTCTCTCTCTCTCTCTCTCTCTCTCTCTCTCTCTCTCTCTCTGTCTCTCTCTCGCTGTCTCTCTCTCTCTCTCTCGCTCTCTCTCTCTCTCTGTCTCTCTCTCTCTCTCTCTCTCTCTCTCTAGCTCTATCTCTCGGGCCATGTTTTTTTCATCCTCTATCTCTTCTTTGACCATTCTCACCCCCTTCTCTTTCTGTCTCTCTCTCCTGCAGCATTCTCAGAGGTACCCGTGGACTGCTGTCTGTTAACCACTGACATCCGTTTCCCTCGCCACTTTAAGATGGTCTCCTACCTGCTGCAGACTACAGACAGAGGCTGTGACATCGATGCCACTGTGTGAGTGTCTTCCTCTCTAAGACAAATTACTTCTCTCCCACTATATGTAGGCTACTTAGCATCTCTTCCACTATATGTAGGCTACTTAGCATCTCTTCCACTATATGTAGGCTACTTAGCGTATCTTTCACTATATGTAGGCTACGTAGCGTATCTTCCACTATATGTAGGCTACTTAAGCATTTCATCCACTATATGTAGTTTACTTAGAATCTCTCCCACTATATGTAGGCTACTTAGCATCTCATTGTATTTTCAGGCTGAATAGAACTGTTATAAACATGATATGACACATGTTATAAGCATACAAGAGCACGATTCCAAGTGTATTACAATCCCTAGTTTTAGAAACCACATTACTTAAAGGCAGGTTACAGGTCTTGTCTTACACTCCTAGGCAGTTTGGAGGCCTGCCAGATTCTGCTCCCCATCAGTGGCTCACTGATCTCACTAGGTGGTGCCTGGAGCACTTTTTTGGCAATCGCCTGTCTGATACTGTTGTGGATATTGATGATTATCTTTGATACGGATCTATTTGTAAATCGTATCCCTCCAGGTTTATCACCAAGACAGGGGCGAGACTGTGCTCGCCCCATCCCGCAGAGAGCAAGTGGGTGGCAGACTACGTGAAACGTCTGGAGCGAACCATCTCCCTCCGGAGAGCTAACTCACCTCAGGAGTAAATGAGGTTAGTTGTTACTCTACGTTCACACACGTGACAAATGAAATAATGTCCTACTTTCCTGTGCTTGTCTCTCTTCATTAAGGGATCATAGTTTGGCTAAACTGCATATATGTATTAATTTTTTGTTTTCTTATATATATATATTTAAAAAATTATGTTTAATTACAAGGAATCTGCTGCAGTGTTTTTTTCACTCACAACTGAACATTTCAAGATTCTCTATTTTAATATCTGTCCTCTCTGGTGTCTGTCTCCCTCACATGATGACCACAGCAGAGTAAGACCAGGAGAGGAGACGTGGAGGAGTGGACGAGACATTCATTTCAACCTTTTTTTAACTGAAGAGTCGTCCTAGATACTGTAGCAGACCAAATCGTTTTTACAAAATACTGTACAAGAAACCCCTGTAAATTCATATCATAGTAAAACCATTTTCCATCAATATATTTAGAGATGTGTTAGATTGGTTTTGTAAAATGTTATATTCAAGTTGTACAATTTGTTAATATGGTTTGGTGGGTGGATTAGAGAAAATGTTGACGTGAATGGCAGCTGTCATGAAAATGTATATTTCAAATGAATATTTCCAATAAAATATAGTTTTCTGTAAAATGTTTGGTATCTGAGACATGATTCTAACCAAAATGCAGAATCAGTAGTATCTGCTATAGTAACTATCTCAGGGGCACCATAATTAGTAGTATCTGCTATAGTAACTACCCCAGGGGCATCAGAATCAGTAGTATCTGCTATAGTAACTACCCCAGGGGCAGCAGAATCAGTAGTATCTGCTATAGTAATTACCCCAGGGGCAGCAGAATCAGTAGTATCTGCTATAGTAACTACCCCAGGGGCAGCAGAATCAGTAGTATCTGCTATGGTAACTACCCCAGGGGCAGCAGAATCAGTAGTATCTGCTATAGTAATTACCCCAGGGGCAGCAGAATCAGTAGTATCTGCTATAGTAACTACCCCAGGGGCAGCAGAATCAGTAGTATCTGCTATAGTAACTACCCCAGGGGCAGCAGAATCAGTAGTATCTGCTATAGTAATTACCCCAGGGGCAGCAGAATCAGTAGTATCTGCTATAGTAATTACCCCAGGGGCAGCAGAATCAGTAGTATCTGCTATAGTAACTGCCCCAGGGGCAGCAGAATCAGTAGTATCTGCTATAGTAACTGCCCCAGGGGCAGCAGAATCAGTAGTATCTGCTATAGTAATTACCCCAGGGGCAGCAGAATCAGTAGTATCTGCTATAGTAATTACCCCAGGGGCAGCAGAATCAGTAGTATCTGCTATAGTAATTACCCCAGGGGCAGCAGAATCAGTAGTATCTGCTATAGTAATTACCCCAGGGGCAGCAGAATCAGTAGTATCTGCTATAGTAACTGCCCCAGGGGCAGCAGAATCAGTAGTATCTGCTATAGTAACTGCCCCAGGGGCAGCAGAATCAGTAGTATCTGCTATAGTAATTACCCCAGGGGCAGCAGAATCAGTAGTATCTGCTATAGTAACTACCCCAGGGGCAGCAGAATCAGTAGTATCTGCTATAGTAACTACCCCAGGGCCAGCAGAATCAGTAGTATCTGCTATAGTAACTACCCCAGGGGCAGCAGAATCAGTAGTATCTGCTATAGTAATTACCCCAGGGGCAGCAGAATCAGTAGTATCTGCTATAGTAACTACCCCAGGGGCAGCAGAATCAGTAGTATCTGCTATAGTAATTACCCCAGGGGCAGCAGAATCAGTAGTATCTGCTATGGTAACTACCCCAGGGGCAGCAGAATCAGTAGTATCTGCTATAGTAATTACCCCAGGGGCAGCAGAATCAGTAGTATCTGCTATAGTAATTACCCCAGGGGCAGCAGAATCAGTAGTATCTGCTATAGTAATTACCCCAGGGGCAGCAGAATCAGTAGTATCTGCTATAGTAACTGCCCCAGGGGCAGCAGAATCAGTAGTATCTGCTATAGTAACTGCCCCAGGGGCATCAGAATCAGTAGTATCTGCTATAGTAACTGCCCCAGGGGCAGCAGAATCAGTAGTATCTGCTATAGTAATTACCCCAGGGGCAGCTACATGAGGCAGGAGCATGTTGTTGCCCCTAGAACGAACACACGCACACACTTCATTTCAAGTAAATCTAGGGAAATTACCCCAAGAGGCCTAGGTCAAAGGTTCTCCATCCTGTCGTGTTACCCAGGGTGCACTAGGGTGATGCTTGGAGGCGATGAGGGAGATGCTGTGATCCCGACACCATGACTCTTCTCAATACATTTTCCTGTGATTACCCACACATCCTATCTCCTCGCCTTTCTCTCAACCACATTGGAAGAGAAAGTCCAAGCCCCCCCCCCCCCCCCCTCTCTGTGTTTCGAGAAGGACACGGAGAGAGATGATGCAAGGGATTGCAGAAAGATTTATTGATGAAGAGCCAATGACTTAGACACTGTGCAGTTTCCTTATGTTCAATCCCTCCAACATATGACATACAGCCTGGACACCTGCAGTCATTTCCCGACACTGTCTGCGAATGTGCCAAACTCTGTTCGCAATGGACGTCCTTCTGCTTCAGCTTATCCTATCAAAAGTGTGAAATCCTGGAGTCTGGGGAATTACCCAAATCATTCCAGTAGTAGAGAAACCACTTCCACTTCCAAGAAACACTGCGGAGAAAATGAAACCTAACCCTGTTAGAGAGTAACCTGCGGTTTTATTGACTCTCATAACACTTAAAGGGACAATTTACAATTCTAAAACTCAACAAAACGTTCATCGTGCCTCTTAATTTGGCACAAACAGCTGAGGGATGGGGCCACTCTCCTATTTCTATACAGAGCTATAGTTGTAACCGTGTTTTAAAGTTATACAGGGTTTGTTTATAATTAAAACAAGATTACATTTTGGGGTTCTGATTTTGGGGTACGACAGTTGAACCAAGCTCATGTGGCGTATATAAATGATATATTCTTCAAGAATCAATGGGCATACTATTCATTTAATAGTCAAATGACGGATGACATAATTACAGATTTCCCCTTTAAATCCTGCAATACCCTGCTAAAGAGCAAATATTTGCAGATACTTCATGCGATAAGGTAATTTTCTGATAATTTATTGTTACCGGCATTTTATATGAAAGCGCGAGTTTCACAGACATTGATGCGTTCCTGTGCAGATGTGGAAATTCCATTCCAACCAGGGCATGAACTCACAACCCTCATTGCCGTAACAAAGCAGAAGATCCCAAGAAGAAGTACTGTCCATACCGTTGATCCCATGAATCCAGAGCCACAGTACTGGACTTCTAGGTCTCAGGCAGGAAGGCAGCAGCGTTGCACTTAGCCATCGACGACCACAGCGGGTTCAGCGAAGAGCACGACCCCGCGGACTAAGGGGGCCACATTGGAAACAAGTATAATCGTTTTAACATGTTATCCCCTAGGTTGTAATCAGTGTATCTTTTTTTCCAATAAATCAGCGTACAGATTGACTTCCTCATATTGACATGATAGCAGGCTAAGAGAAGTTAACCCACTGTATTATGTTATATGTCTATGTGTTAACCACTGATAAGTAACACAAGTACATTGGAGATTTTGTTGGGCACAGTCAGTGTCACACAAAGATCAAATCAAATCAAATCAAAATGTATTGGTCGCATACGCATATTTAGCAGATGTTATTGCGGGTGTAGCAAAATGCTTGTGTTCCTAGCTCCAACAGTGCAGTAAAATCTAACAATACACAACAATACACACAAACCCAAAAGCAAAATAGATCATTTTATAGCGAGCAGTGTCGGAGTCCGTAGTATTAATATATATATGGACTTTTACCAAATAGGGATATCTTCTGTATACCATCCCTACCTTGTCACACCATAACTGATTGGCTCAAACGCACTTAAGAAGGAATGAAATTCCACAACTTTTAAAAGGAACACCTGTTAATTGAAATGCATTCCAGGTGACTACCTCATGAAGCTGGTTGAGAGAATACCCAGAGTGTGCAAAGCTGTCATCAAGTCAAAGGGTGGCTACTTTGAAAAATCTCTAATATTAAATATATTTAGATTTGTTTAACACTTTTTTGGTTACTACTTGATTCCATATGTGTTATATGTTTTATATATATATATATATATATATATATATATATACTACCATTCAAAAGTTTGGGGTCTGTCACGGCCACTGAAAGAAGAGGACCAAGGTGCAGCGTGTACATATTCATTTATTTATATGACGCAGACAAAAACAATAAACAATCCAAAACAACCGTGAAGCTAAAGGTTATAGTGCCAACAAACAAAGACAACTTCCCACAAAGACAAGAGGGAAAAAGGGCTACCTAAGTATGGTTCTCAATCAGAGACAACAATAGACAGCTGTCCTGATTGAGAACCCTACCCGGCCAAAATATAGAAATACAAATAATAGAACATTGAATACCCAAATCACACCCTGACCAAACCAAAATAGAGACATAAACAGGATCTCTAAGGTCAGGGCATGACAGGGTCACTTAGAAATGTACTTGTTTTAGAAAGAAAATCACATTTTTTGTCCATTAAAATTGATCGGAAATACAGTGTAGACATTGTTAATGTTGTAAATGACTATTGTAGATGGAAATGGCATGTTTTTAATGGAATATCTACATAGGGAGTACAGAGGCCCATTATCAGCAACCATCACTTCTGTGTTCCAATGGCACGTTGTGTTAGCTAATTGTAACGGTTTTCTTGTGTCGAAGGAGAGGCGGACCAATACGCAGCGTGGTTGAAGTTCATGGTTTTTTAATAAGAAAAACTATACATGAAGAAACTACAAAACAATAACTGTGAAAACCCGAAACCAGTCCCGTGTGGTAGAAACACTGACACAGGAAACAATCACCCACAAAACCCAACACCAAACAGGCTACCTAAATATGGTTCCCAATCAGAGACAATGACTAACACCTGCCACTGATTGAGAAACATATCAGGCCAAACACAGAAACAGACAAACTAGACACACAACATAGAATGCCCACTCAGTTCACACCCTGACCAAACAAAACATAGAAACATACAAAGCAAACTATGGTCAGGGTGTGACACTAATCCAAGTTTATCATTTTAAAAGGCTAATTGATCATTAGAAAATCATTTTGCAATTATGCTAGCACAGCTGAAAACAGTTGTGCTGATTATTGAAGCAATACAACTGGCCTTCTTTAGACTAGTTGAGTATCTGGAGCATCAGCATTTGTGGTTTCGATTACAGGCTCAAAATGGCAAAAAACAAAGACCTTTCTTCTGAAACTTGTCAGTCTATTCTTGTTCTGAAAAATGAAGGCTATTATTCCGTGCAAGAAATTGCCAAGAAAATTACGATCTTGTACAATGCCGTGTTCTACTCCCTTCACAGAACAGCGCAAACTGTCTCTAACCAGAATAGAAAGAGGAGTGGCCCTGCTGCACAACTGAGCAAGAGGACAAGTACATTAGAGCGTCTAGTTTGAGAAACAGACGCCTCACAAGTCCTCAACTGGTAGCTTCATTAAATAGTACCCGCAAAACACCAGTCTCAACGTCAACAGTGAAGAGGTGACTCCAGGATACTGGCCTTCTAGGTAGAGTTCCTCTGTCCAGTCTCAACGTCAACAGTGAAGAGATGACTCCGGGATGCTGGCCTTCTAGGCAGAGTTCCTCTGTCCAGCGTCTGTGTTTTTTTGCCCATCTTAAACTTTTCTTTTTATTGGCCCGTCTGAGATATGGCTTTTTCTTTGCAGCTCTGTCTGGAAGGCCAGCATCCCGGGGTCGCCTGTTCACTGTTGACGTTGAGACTGGTGTTTTGCAGGAGCAAGACGTCAGTGTCCGTGGCGTGGCTGGTTTTCCCTTTGTAACCCGTGATTGTCTGGAGTCCCTGTCACATACGTCTCATGTCTGAGCCAATGAATTGCGACTCCACTTTGTCTCCATACTGACGTTGTGCCTGTTTGATTGCCTTACGGAGGGAATAACTGCACTGTTTGTATACAACCATATTCCCAGTCACCTTGCCGTGGTTAAATGAGGTGCTTCTCGCTTTCGGTTTTGTACGAATGCTGCCATCTCCTATACACTTCCTGATGAACTCAGTCACCGTGCGAGTGTATATGTCAATGTTAATCCCAGAGCCAACCCGGAACATATCCCAGTCCGCATGACCAAAACAATCTTGAAGCATGGATTCCGATTGGTCAGACCAGCGTTGAATAAACCTTAGCATGGGTACTTCCTGTTTAAGTTTCTGCCTATAGGAAGGGAGGACTTTAGTTCCTGTACATTACCACAATCACACCATGAGTAGTTAATCATGAAACATACACCTCTGCCTTTTTTCTTCCTGGAGAGTTCTTTATTTCTGTCTGCGCGATGTGTTGTGAATCCAGCTGGCTGTATGGACAGGCACAGTATATTTGGAGAGAGCCAGGATTCCGTGAAATAGAGTATGTTACAGTCCCTGATGTCTCTCTTGAAGGAGATCCTCGCCCTGAGCTCGTCTACGTTATTGTCCAGTGACTGAACATTAGCGAGTAATGTACTTGTAAGTGGTGGATGGTGTGCATGCCTCCTTACTCGGACTAAAAGTCCACTCCGAATACCCCTTCTCGGCAGAGTCTTGGAGCAACCTCTGGGATGGGGGGTGTACGAACAAAGGATCGAATTACGGAAAGTTGTATTTCTGGTCGAAATACTGATGAACTACCACCGCTCTGATATCCAAAAGTTATTTCCGGCTGTATGTAATAATGCAAAAAACGATCTGGGCTAATAATGTAAGAAATAACACACAAAAAAAACGAAATACCGCAAAGTTGCTTACGGGCGGAGCGGCCATGTCTGCTCAGTTAGTGGACCGTTTGAACATCTACAGATCATCTTTAGGACACAGTCTAAAAAAAAAAGTGGTATTCGGTGTTGGAAGAGAAGATATTAAAGGTAGGTCTCAAAACACACACGCATTTTAATTATAAAACAACACACACGCATTTTAATTATAAAACAACACACACGCGTGTATAAAACATATATATATATATATAATTATATATATATAATTCAGCACAATAAACAAAAAAAATAAACATTTTAGAAAAGGAATCACATTCAACCACATAGAGGTTCTCAACACACACACACACACACACACACACACACACACACACACACACACACACACACACACACACACACACACACACACACACACACACACACACACACACACACACACACACACACACACACACACACACACACACACACACACACACACACACACACACACACACACAATATATATATATATACGGGTTGATGAATGACCAGTAGGAGGGGCAGTCTGAGGACTACCAAAAGACCAATGGGGAGTTTGTGTGACTAAAAGTGAAACTGGATAGAGCCTATAAGGACAGGGAGGTAGTGTAATCACAAAGCAGAGCTAATAGCAGGGTAGGAACCATCACACAACAGGGAAATCCTGACTTACATAGCATCAATAACAGACTAAATCTACACTTCACACACTTCCCTTCTCCAGAAGCCATCCTCACTCACGCATACACACACATATATATCTTCAGACACACAGCTTGAGTCCAGTCCAGACCCCTCAGTACAGCTCAGGTTATCGGTGACCAGTCATGATGCCTACCGTGGGTATTGCCAAGATCCTCTTCTGTGTTCTGTTCCTCTACAGCTGCTGCCGAGGTAAGTCCTCTCAGTTACTGGACTGTTACTTAATCATCATGACGGGATGTAGATATGTCTTTATTAGTGGGTTTATTACTTTACAACAACAACTTTACAACAACATAAACAGATACTCACGAGGCACACACTCACAGACAGACAGACAGACAGACAGACAGACAGACAGACAGACAGACAGACAGACAGACATACAGACAGACAGACAGACAGACAGACAGACAGACAGACAGACAGACAGACAGACAGACAGACAGACAGACAGACAGACAGACAGACAGACAGACAGACAGACAGACATACAGACAGACAGACAGACAGACAGACAGACAGACAGGCAGGCAGGCAGACAGACAGACAGACAGACAGACAGACAGACAGACAGACAGACAGGCAGACAGACAGACAGACAGACAGACAGACAGACAGACAGACAGACAGACAGACAGACAGACAGACAGACAGACAGACTGTAAAAATATAGTTGATTCAATTAATTATTATTTAGCAACAGGTTCCCGTCTTTTTTTTGTTTACTTAACTTTTCGATCAAAGTGTTACCTGAACATAACATTTTTAGTTGGCCCGAACTTTAGTTGGCCTGAACTTTAGTTGGCCCGAGCTCCTATTTGGAAAAGGTAGATTAGGGACATTCAAATATATTATATTTTATAACATACCACATTTTCAGACGACATATTTGACACACGTTGACTTTGTGCATGTAACATTAACCTAATAAAAATGAGGTTTGTGCAGTAGGTCTAATACATTATCACATCATATTGGCTATATGTCTGGCCTGCCAATACTGTTCTTCTCTGACCATATTATATTTCAAAACTCGAGCTTTGATAACAAAATAGATCAGTTGGTGTAGCACTTGCGAGGCACAGCTGAGCATAAATTTAAATAATTAGCTTTTTTATTTTGCTGGACTGATGGTACCTACATCTGATGGGCATGGTGGGTTCAAAACAACTGGGAACTTGGAAATCTTAAGAGTTCCGACTGGGGAAAAAAATCGCTTTTCCAACTCGGAATTCCAAGTTAGGAACTTGCGCCTCTTTGTAGATCTCCGACTTTTCGACCTGAAGACCAAGGACATCATGACTTGACCTCATATTTCCCAGAGTTCCCAGAGTTCCCAGAGACTGAGCAGAGAGAGGTGAGACTGACCAGAGTGAGGTGAGACTGACCAGAGAGAGGTGAGACTGACCAGAGAGAGGTGAGACTGACCAGAGAGAGGTGAGACTAACCAGAGAGAGGTGAGACTGACCACAGAGAGGTGAGACTGACCGGAGAGAGGTGAGACTGACCAGAGAGAGGTGAGACTGACCACAGAGAGGTGAGACTGACCGGAGAGAGGTGAGACTGACCAGAGAGAGGTGAGACTGACCAGAGAGAGGTGAGACTGACCACAGAGAGGTGAGACTGACCAGAGAGAGGTGAGACTGACCAGAGAGAGGTGAGACTGACCAGAGAGAGGTGAGACTGACCAGAGAGAGGTGAGACTGACCAGAGAGAGGTGAGACTGACCAGAGAGAGATGAGACTGACCAGAGAGAGATGAGACTGACCAGAGAGAGGTGAGACTGACCAGAGAGAGGTGAGACTGACCAGAGAGAGGTGAGACTGACTAGAGAGAGGTGAGACTGACCAGAGAGAGGTGAGACTGACCAGAGAGAGGTGAGACTGACCAGAGAGAGGTGAGACTGACCAGAGAGAGGTGAGACTGACCAGAGAGAGGTGAGACTGACCAGAGAGAGGGGACAACGTCTTCCACCTGATGGCTAAAGTCGAGTCACACCGCATCTGCTTTCAGACACAAATTCATGTTGTTCCTCTGACCAGAGAAAGTATAATATCCCTCCCTATTAAAATAGACAGGACGAGATGCTAATAATGATAGAAACACAGCGTTGTCCATACACTTGGCTACTCATTCATTACAGTGTGAGTGGAAGTAGAGAGAAACAATGTTGAATAAAAACTTAAAAACTTAAACTCAGCAGCTCTTTGCTGTATTCTTTGACAGTCTCTCTCTCGCTAGATTTTTTATTACAGTGCAGGCACTCACACACACACACACACACACACACACACACACACACACACACACACACACACACACACACACACACACACACACACACACACACACACACACACACACACAAAAATACTTTGTCATCATGTGAGCTCCTTGAATCGTCAACTCATGTTATCACCTCTCCCACCAGGAAACTAAATGTTGGCACTCAGTGAATAGAATTCTGTTAACAGAAAAGGAGTGTGTGTGTGTGTGTGTGTGTGTGCGCGCCTGCAAACGTTTGTGTGTGTGTGTGTGTGTGAACGAGCTATTACCTAACACTACCATATAGTTTGACCGTCTAGTGTCTGTAGTGTTGTTAAATTACAGGGGAATTCCCAGACAGATAAAAGAGATAAACATGCATCATTTAACTATAGTGTCAAGTCAGCATGAACACTACTGATTTCTCTCGCTCTCGCTCTCTTAAAGTCTCGCTCTCTCCCTCCACTTCCTATCCTTGTCCATGTCTCTCTCCTCTCTCCCTCTCTTTCTCCCTCTCACTCACTTTCTTTCTCCCTCTCTGTGTTTGTGTATGCTCAGCTACATCCACAATAGTGTGTTTTGACAGAAATAACCATGATAAATCATTGGACATGGTTCATTTCCCACAACTAAAACGACATCAATCCTGAGAAACTTAAGCCATCCCTAATCAGAGACAGTAAAGGGAGTATTATATTTCAGATCAGATTACACAATTTAAAACTGTTTTACCATATTTCTGTTTAGAGATACCTCAAAAAAGGGGACACTCAATCACTACCACAAAGACACACATTGGCAAACACACCCGCGGTCCCGCGCACACGCACACACACACGCACACACACACGCACGCACACACACGCACACACTGATCTCTGTAAAGGTGTGGCCCTGTTCCCCTCAGGTTCCCTCCCCCCGTTTCCTACATCTGTTTCTCTCTTTTTCTCACACATCGTTTTTCAACCTCCATCTTTCAATTCCTCCCCTCTCTTTCTGTATTCAATAAAATGCTATCTTGTCTAATTTTCAATGGTTGCACAGTTAAACAATAGTTATTTTCTCACTTTTAGGTGTGATGCATTGTTGCTTTGTCCCAAGAACGGAAATGGTTGACTTTTCAAAACCAATGGTCAAACTCCCACGATGTGTCAATTGCCCCACGTTTGAAACCGGGACGATGCGTTGATACACTTGTTTATTACAGGAATGAAGGCCTCATCTGAAGATCTCAAGCCATAGTGGTTTGCTAGTTTCGGAGAAATTCCCCAAACTTTGATGAGAGATACCAATCTTTGAAATGCGCTTGATATAAAGACAACCTGGAACATGCCCCGAATTTTTGTGTTGACACTTACATCATGTCACAGTGCATTGTGAAGAATCAGGATGGATGTGGCTATGATACGTGTGTAAAGGCCAGAAGGAAGAGATAGCACAAAATAAACATTGCTCACAAGATAAAAAAAATGGTGACAGAGGAGAAAGGGTACATTCTCAATGCAATTTGTCTCACTTTTGGTTACAGAAGTTCTGCTGCAAAGCTAATGTTTGCTAGCACCTCTGTCCTACCTAGCTAGCTAAGAAACGTTAGCTAACTAGCTTTAGGTAAAATCTAAAACATATTTTTGAATGTAGAAATTCTGCTAGATGATTTAGCACGAGATAATCTTTGGCATTATGTAGTTAGCTAGCGAAGTAGATCATGTTTGCTGGCTAGTTTAGATTAGTACGCTAGCTAGCTAGTTATCTAACCTTTGAACTCAGGTATTGTCTTTAGCTAGGTAACGTTAGCTGGTAATTTAGCTAGCTTGTATCTTTGTCAGCAAAGCAGTAGTTCCAATTTTAAGACTAACTTACTATCTAGCTAGCCAACAGGCTAGCTATTAGCAAAAGTTGGGATAACTAGCTAACCCCTTTAATCAGTGGTAGCTGGCTATTAGTGTTAGCAAGTAATGTTAAACACTAGCTAGCTAGCTATTATTATTATTAGCTAGCAGTGGATAACACTGCTAAATCATGATAGCAGAGATATCTGTTGCTAGAGTGTCTACGCTAAATTGACATACATTCTACATTTAACCCAACCCCTCTGAATCAGAGAGGTGCAGGGGGGCTGCCTTAATTGACTTCCACATCTCCAGTGCCCAGGGAACAGTAAATATATCAACATTTAGCTAGCTGAATGACAGATTTTTACCTTGTCAGCTCAAGGATTTGATCTAGCAACCTTTCTGGCCCAACGCTCTAACCACTAGGCTACCTGCCGCCCCTTCTAGGCTACCTGCCGCCCCTTCTAGGCTACCTGCCGTCCGTTCTAGGCTACCTGCCGCCCCTTCTAGGCTACCTGCCGCCCCTTCTAGGATACCTGCCGCCCCTTCTAGGCTACCTGCCGCCCCTTCTAGGATACCTGCCGCCCCTTCTAGGCTACCTGCCGCCCCTTCTAGGCTAGCTGCCGCCCCTTCTAGGATACCTGCCGCCCCTTCTAGGCTACCTACCCCCCCTTCTAGGCTACCTGCCTCCCCTTGAGAAAAAACACAGAAGGGGACCATGAGACCCAATGTTGTATTTTAAATAGTTAAGCTGTTGTCAATTTCTATTCTGACTTGTAATGGTAAAAATGAGAAAAAAAGACATCCCCTGTTTATCTGAATTAGCTAGACTACTCACTATACCAATGAGTCACTGAAATTACAATTATTTTCCCAATGTATCATTCTATTGAATTACATTTAGTTCTTACTCTTGTTTTGTATGTTTTAGGAGATGATATGCTGTTTTAAATGTTTGAAACTCATTCATAAACGTCCAGAATATTTCCACTTTCTTTTAAGATATATTTTTAGAAGTTATAAATATTGATAGGCCTAACTCAGGAATAAATGGTCAGTAGGTTTCCACTTTCTTTAAAGGTATATTTTCAGCAGTTATAAATGTTGGTAACTCATTTGTTAATGGTCAGTGGATTACCATTTTAGAATAAGGTATACGTTTAGCACTTATAAATGTTGATAACTCAGTTATAAATGTGTATAGGTCCGTCACTTTAGGATAAGGTATACGTTTAGCACTTATAAATGTTGATAACTCAGTTATAAATGTTTATAGGTCTGTCACTTTAGGATAAGGTACACTTTTAGCAGTTATACATCATTTATAAATGATCTGAGAGTTCACTCAGAGTGTAGACATACGTAAGGGCAGTATTGGGTACTCATCACTACATACAGTACATGACAGAAGATTCAACACTTCGTTACGGTGACCATATTACCATCTAGTGGAAGCCATAGGAACTGCAATCTTTATTTTATTTTATTTCACCTTTATTTAACCAGGTAGGCTAGTTGAGAACACCTTTATTTAACCAGGTAGGCTAGTTGAGAACACCTTTATTTAACCAGGTAGGCTAGTTGAGAACACCTTTATTTAACCAGGTAGGCTAGTTGAGAACACCTTTATTTAACCAGGTAGGCTAGTTGAGAACACCTTTATTTAACCAGGTAGGCTAGTTGAGAACACCTTTATTTAACCAGGTAGGCTAGTTGAGAACACCTTTATTTAACCAGGTAGGCTAGTTGAGAACGAGTTCTCATTTACAATTGCGACCTGGCCAAGATAAAGCAAAGCAGTTCGACACATACAACGACACAGAGTTACACATGGAGTAAAACAAACATACAGTCAATAATACAGTATAAACAAGTCTATATACGATGTGAGCAAATGAGGTGAGATAAGGGAGGTAAAGGCAAAAAAGGCCATGGTGGCAAAGTAAATACAATATAGCAAGTACAACACTGGAATGGTAGATTTGCAATGGAAGAATGTGCAAAGTAGAAATAAAAATGATGGGGTGCAAAGGAGTAAAATAAATAAATAAATTAAATACAGTAGGGAAAGAGGTAGTTGTTTGGGCTAAATTATAGACGGGCTATGTACAGGTGCAGTAATCTGTGAGCTGCTCTGACAGTTGGTGCTTAAAGCTAGTGAGGGAGATAAGTGTTTCCAGTTTCAGAGATTTTTGTAGTTCGTTCAAGTCATTGGCAGCAGAGAACTGGAAGGAGAGGCGGCCAAAGAAATAATTGGTTTTGGGGGTGACTAGAGAGATAGGTTCCTCATCAGTGGCTTGTAGACTGTAGATGTTCTATAGGTTCCTCATCAGTGGCTTGTAGACTGTAGATGTTCTATAGGTTCCTCATCAGTGGCTTGTAGACTGTAGATGTTCTATAGGTTCCTCATCAGTGGCTTGTAGACTGTAGATGTTCTATAGGTTCCTCATCAGTGGCTTGTAGACTGCGTGGAAGGCAGGAGATCCTAAACATGTTTACGTTAACTAATGATCAATTACAATGAGACCGGCAGTTATTTGCATAAAAATCACAGGCTGACAAAATGTCATTACTGCCACAGCCCTGGGTATCAATAACATGACTGCCACAGCCCTGGGTATCAATAACATGACTGCCACAGCCCTGGGTATCAATAACATGACTGCCACAGCCCTGGGTATCAATAACATGACAGCCACAGCCCTGGGTATCAATAACATGACTGCCACAGCCCTGGGTATCAATAGCATGACTGCCACAGCCCTGGGTATCAATAACATGACTGCCACAGCCCTGGGTATCAATAACATGACTGCCACAGTCCTGGATATCAATAACATGACTGCCACAGCCCTGGGTATCAATAACATGACTGCCACCGCCCTGGGTATCAATAACATGACTGCCACAGCCCTGGGTATCAATAACATGACTGCCACAGCCCTGGGTATCAATAACATGACTGCCACAGCCCTGGGTATCAATAACATGACTGCCACAGCCCTGGGTATCAATAACATGACTGCCACAGCCCTGGGTATCAATAACATGACTGCCACCGCCCTGGGTATCAATAACATGACTGCCACAGCCCTGGGTATCAATAACATGACTGCCACAGCCCTGGGTATCAATAACAAGGATGGCTCCCCCGTTGTTTTACCATCCAGTGATATTACGGTTGCCATTTCACACCAGAGCGTTCACCATCCTTGGACTATCACAGAGAAGTGGTTAAGTGTGTTGATATAATCTGGTAAGGAATTAGGAATGATGATTGACTCGTGTTCTGGATGTAGACGCATCATGAAAACCAACCTCTTCTATTCCTGGGACAGAGCACCAATTACATCACACCTAAAAGGGAGAAAATAACTATTGTTCAACGGTGCAACTATTGAAAATAAGGATGCATGATGATACACAAAGGGTTCAATATTATAAGCGTTTGTAAGTTATAAAATGGTTAGTAACTGGACAGAAATATTGGCTTACTATTTGGCAAACACTGACCAGTTATTGAACTATTTTTTACCAATGATTTATAACCATTTATTAATGATTTATAATGCATTTATTAATGGTTTATAATGCATTTATTAATGGTTTATAATGCATTTATTAATGGTTTATAATGCATTTATTAATGGTTTATAATGCATTTACAAATGATTAAATAATCGATTTAAAAAAATTATAATAACCCCTTTATAAGCCCTTTACAAATGAAATCTTAATGTAAAAAGGGTTACCCATTATTTGTTGTTGAGGCAATTATCTGCTGACTGTTTAAATGTTTTAAACTTTTATTTTGAAGGTTCAATGTTTGTTTTTTTACCTTCTCTTTCTCTTCTCTCTCAGTGACTCAGGGACAGATGGTGATGGACTGCTGTCTGACGGTCAGTCAGAGAGCGATACCTAGACACGTTGTCATAGGTTACCAGCCTCAGGTCAGAGGTCAAGGCTGCTCCATCAGCGCTGTGGTGTAAGTGAAAAACGTGCATTTCATTGGTTTGGATTTACAACGACCACCCACTGTGGAGTTGAGAGGATTGTATAGGTATTACTGCATTGTCGGAACTAGAAGCACAAGCATTTCGCCAACACTCGCATTAACATCTGCTAACCATGTGTATGTGACAAATGCAATTTGATTTTATTTGGTATAAGAAATATGGTGAAAAATCCACATGCCTTATAAGAAAGCGAGGGCTGTTATTATACTTAACAAAAACATAAATTCAACATGGAACAATTTAAAAGATTTTACTGTCTTACAGTTCAGAGCAGGAAACCAGTCAATTGAAATAAATTCATTAGGCCCTAATCTATGGATGGGCCTAGGAGCCATAGGTGGGACTAGGAGGGCATAGGCCCACCCACTTAGGAGCCTGGTCCAGCCAATCAGAATGAGTTTTTCCCCACAAAAGGGCTTAATTACAGACAGAAAAACTCCTCAGCACCCCCCTCCCCCTCCTCAGACGATCCCACATGTGAAGAAGCCGGATTTGGAGGTATTGAGCTGGCATGGTTACACGTGGTCTGCGGTGGTGAGGCTGGTTGGATGTACTGCGAAATCCTATAATATTACATTGGAGGAGGCTTATGGTAGAGAAATGAACATTCAATTCTCTGGCAACTGCTCTGTTGAACATTACTGCAGTCAGCATGCCAATTGGACGCTCCCTCAAAACTTGAGAGATCTGTGGCATTGTGTTGTGTGACAAAACTGCACATTTTAAAGTGGCCTTTTATTGTCCCCATCACAAGGTGCACCTATGCAACGATCATCCTGTTTAATCAGCTTATTGATGGATTATCTTGGCAAAGGAGAAATGCTTACTAACACCAAGCACCATGCACTCTATCAACTGAGCCACATCATCATTAACAACTTGTTGTCTCATTGTCTCATTGTACTCAATTACTGGATTGGTCATTGTTTTATCGTCACGGTGATGGAAAGACTACAGGTACAAACCTAGATGACCAGCCTACAGTTGAAGTCGGAAGTTAACATATACCTTAGCCAAATACATTTAAACTCAGTTTTTCACAATTTCTGGCATTTAATCCTAGTAAAAATTCCCTGTCTTAGGTCAGTTAAGATCACCACTTTATTTTAAGAATGTGAAATGTCAGAATAATAGAAGAGAGAATGATTTATTTCAGCTTTTATTTCTTTCATCACATTCCCAGTGGGTCAGAAGTTTACATACAATCAATTAGTATTTGGTAGCATTGCCTTTAAATTGTTTAACTTGGGTCAAACGTTTCGGGTAGCCTTCCACAAGCTTCCCACAATAAGTTGGGGGAATTTTGTCCCATTCCTCCTAACAGAGCTGGTGTAACTGAGTCAGGTTTGTAGGCATCCTTGCTCACACACACTTTTTCAGTTCTGCCCACAAATTTTCAATAGGATTGAGGTCAGGGCTTTGTGATGGCCACTCCAATACAGTGACTTCGTTGTCCTTAAGCCATTTTGCCACAACTTTGGAAGTATTCTTGGGGTCATTGACCATTTGGAATACCCATTTGCGACCAAGCTTTAACTTTCTGACTGATGTCTTGAGATGTTGCTTCAATATATCCACATAATTTTCTTTCCTCATGATGCCATCTATTTTGTGAAGTGCACCAGTTCCTCTTGCAGCAAAGCTTCGGCTTGCAAGCATCCCCCTTTTTCCTCCAAACATAACGATGGTCGCTATGGACAAACAGTTCTATTTTTGTTTCATCAGACCAGAGGACATTTCTTCAAAAGTACGATCTTTGTCCCCATGTGCAGTTGCAAACCGTAATCTGGCTTTTTTATGGCGATTTTGGAGCAGTGGCTTCTTCCTTGCTGAGCGGCCTTTCAGGTTATGTCGATATCGGACTCGTTTTACTGTGGATATACAGTGCTGTGAAAAAGCATTTGCCCCCTTCCTGATTTCTTTTTTTTCTTCACATCTGTCACACTTAAATGTTCCAGATCATCAAACAAATTTAAATATTACACAAAGATAACCCAAGTAAACACAAAATGCAGTTTTTAACCCATTCAGAGGTGGACTTGCTGGTGTGTTTTGGATCATTGTCCTGCTGCAGAACCCAAGTGCGCTTCAGCTTGAGGTCATGAACTGATGGCCGGACAATCTCCTTCAGGATTTTTTGGTAGAGAGCAGAATTCCTGGTTCCATCGATCACAGCAAGTCGTCCAGGTCCTGAAGCAGCAAAGCATCCCCAGACCATCACACCACCACCACCATATTGGACTGTTGGTATGATGTTCTTTATCTGAAATGCTGTGTTACTTTTACGGCAGATGTAACCGGACGCACATCTTCCAAAAAGTTCAACGTTTGTCTCATCAGTCCACAGAATATTTTCCCAAAAGTCTTGGGGATCATCAAGATGTTTTTTGCCAAAAGTGAGACAAGCCTTTATTTTTTATTTTTAGTCAGCAGTGGTTTTCGCCTTGGAACTCTGCCATGGATGCCATTTTTGCCCAGTCTCTTTCTTACGGTTGAATACTTATGGTTGAATTCTCATGAATACTGACCTTAACTGAGGCAAGTGATGCCTGCCGTTCTTTAGATGTTGTTATGGGTTCTTTTGTGACCTCTTGGATGTCGCGGCATGATGTCTTGCAGTAATGGCCTGGCAGTAATCAGGCCTGGGTGTGGCTCGTGAAATTGAACTCAGCTTTCCACAAAATTTGATTAACCACAGTAAATTCACGATTTAACAATGGGGGGCAATTACTTTGTAACATAGGGCCACGAAGGTTCGGATAGCTTTTTTTCCTTTAATAAACTAAATGATCACTTAAAAACTGCATTTTGTGTTTTCTTGGGTTATCTTTGTGTAATATTAAAATTTGTTTGATGATTTGAAACGATTAAGTGTGACAAATGTAAAAAATACTTTATACTTATACTTTTGTACCTGAAATTGCTCCCAAGGATGAACCAGACTTGTGGAGGTCTACAACTTTTTTTCTGAGGTCTTGGCTGATTTATTTGGATTTTCCCATGATGTCACGCAAAGATGCGCTGAGTTTTTAAGGTATGCCTTGAAATACATCCACAGGTACACCTCCAATTGACTCAAATTATGTAAATTAGCCTATTAGAAGCTTCTACAGCCATGACATCATTTTCTGGAATTTTCCAAGCTGTTTAAAGGCACATTCAACTTAATGTATGTAAACTTCTGACCCACTGGATTGTGATACAGTGAATTCATTATAAGTGAAATAATCTGTCTATAAACAATTGTTGGAAAAATGACTTGTGTCATGCACAAAGTAGATAAAACTTTATTTTGTTTTTGTTGACTTCAACCTAAGTGTATGTAAACTTCCGACATCAACTGTATGTACAATACAGTAATGACATTTACATTAAGTGGTTTGTAAGCAGTGACGGTCAGTGAGGGAGGACAATTATTTTTCCATGAGCATGACCTTATTTCGAAAACAGCATATTAGATGACTCTCATTCATTTAATTCACTAAATTCTCCTTCATTTTGGAAGATATTAATTTGTTCAACTATTGTCTTTCTCTCTTTTTGAGTCAACTAGCTAGCTGTAGTTTATGCTTTCAGTACTAGATTCGTTTTCTGATCCTTTGATTGGGTGGACAACATGTAAATTCATGCTGCAAAGAGCTTTGATAGCTTGGAAGACGTTCTCCGGAGGTTGCCTTAATTACGGTGCAAGTCTATGGATGGGGGTGAGAACCATGAGCCTCCTAGGTTTTGTATTGAAGTCAATGTACCCAGAGGAGGATGGAAGCTAGCTGTCCTCCGGCCACACTATAGTGCTACCCTACAGAGTTCTGTTGATGCTACTGTAGACTTTAATTGCAAAATAGTGTTTTAATCAATTAAGTGGTGAAATGTGATTATATTTAGTATAGTTTCATCTACAAAGGAAAACTTTTTAAATGTTTTACTTTAAAAAAAATGAAATTCACTGAGGAGGATGGTCCTCCCCTTCGTCCTCTGAGGAGCCTCCACTGTTTATATGGATGGTAAGAGTGGTGGACACCTTTTAGATGTAAATGTTTGAGGACAGGGTTTTGTTCTTTCTGGATTCCATTAGAATGACATCACAGAGAAAGGAACAGGGTTTTGTTCTTTCTGGATTCCATTAGAATGACATCACAGAGAAAGGGAGAGGGTTTTGTTCTGTCTGGATTCCATTAGAATGACATCACAGAGAAAGGGACAAGGTTGTGTTCTTTCTGGATTCTATTAGAATGACATCACAGAGAAAGGGACAGGGTTGTGTTCTTTCTGGATTCCATTAGAATGACATCACAGAGAAAGGGACAGGGTTGTGTTCTTTCTGGATTCCATTAGAATGACATCACAGAGAAAGGGACAGGGTTTTGTTCTTTCTGGATTCCATTAGAATGACATCACAGAGAAAGGAACAGGGTTTTGTTCTTTCTGGATTCCATTAGAATGACATCACAGAGAAAGAGAGAGGGTTTTGTTCTTTCTGGATTCCATTAGAATGACATCACAGAGAAAGAGAGAGGGTTTTGTTCTGTCTGGATTACATTAGAATGACATCACAGAGAAAGGGAGAGGGTTTTGTTCTTTCTGGATTCCATTAGAATGACATCACAGAGAAAGAGAGAGGGTTTTGTTCTTTCTGGATTCTATTAGAATGACATCACAGAGAAAGGGACAGGGTTTGTTCTTTCTGGATTACATTAGAATGACAATAGCAGAGAAATAGACAGGGTTTTGTTCTTTCTGGATTACATTAGAATGACATCACAGAGAAAGGGAGAGGGCAACAACTCTTACAATTACAACTATTAAATCCTGCAAGACACTGTTCTTAATTATACAGCTACCTTTTTTTTTGTCGAAGCAGAGATGATGAAAAACCGTTTTTGCCCATGCTACAGACAACTATATCGGTCTGCTAATACTAGTAAAGGCCCAGTGGACTACTTTTGGAAAAATATAAATTTTTCTAAAAATATTTTTTTTTTTTAAATTCAGATTTTTCAGGGGGTGCTGCCGGCACCCTCAGCACCCCTACTTCCCACGGCTATGCCAGTAGCAGGAGTTTGATCCCAGCATATTCCTTACTCTCCATACCTCCCTGTAACCTTTCTCCCCTCTCATTCCTTACTCTGTACCTCCTTGTAACCTGTCTCCCCTCTCATTCCTTACTGCAGCTTCACTACCAGGAGGGGACTCAAGCTGTGTGCTCCCACTGACCCCACCTGGGTTACAGACCTGATGAATCTCATGGACCGCCTCATCAAGAAATGCCACGAAACCAACTTCAAGGTAACGTCCTTACAAGCAATGAGCATGTAGATTACATAGATTACAGTGTATAGTAGATATAGTACTGTGTAGATTACATACCGGGAATATCTGCATTGTGTCCCGCCACCCGCCACCCACCACCCGCCAATCCCCTCCTTTACGCTACTGCTACTCTCTGTTTATCATACATGCATAGTCACGTACATAGGTCTACTACACCTGTTGTATTCATCGTTTCACTGTAAGGTCTACTACACCTGTTGTATTCAGCATTTCACTGTAAGGTCTACTACACTTGTTGTACTCAGCATTTCACTGTAAGGTCTACTACACCTGTTGTATTCAGCATTTCACTGTAAGGTCTAATACACCTGCTGTATTCAGCATTTCACTGTAAGGTCTACTACACCTGTTGTATTCAGCATTTCACTGTAAGGTCTACTACACCTGTTGTATTCGGCACACGTGACAAATAAACTTTGATTTGATTTGACATAGATTGCAGTATAGAGTAGCCGTCTTCATCGACCTGGCCAAGGCTTTCGACTCTGTCAATCACCGCATTCTTATCGGCAGACTAAACAGCCTTGATTTCTCAAATGACTGCCTGGCCTGGTTCACCAACTACTTCTCAGACAGAGTTCAGTGTGTCAAATCGGAGGGCCTGTTATCCGGACCTCTGGCAGTCTCTATGGGGGTACCACAGGGTTTAATTCTCGGGCCGACTCTTTTCTCGGTATATATCAACAATGTCGCTCTTGCTGTTGGTGATTCCCTGATCCACCTCTAGGCAGACGACACCATTCTGTATACATCTGGCCCTTCTTTGGACACTGTGTTAACTAACCTCCAAACGAGCTTCAATGCCATACAACACTCCTTCCGTGGCCTCCAACTGCTCCTAAACGCTAGTAAAACCAAATGCATGCTTTTCAACCGTTCGCTGCCCGCACCCGCCCGCATCACTAGCATCACTACTCTGGACGATTCTGACTTAGAATATGTGGACAACTACAAATACCTAGGTGTCTGGCTAGAATGTAAACTCTCCTTCCAGACTCATATTAAACATCTCCAATCCAAAATTAAAACTAGAATTGTCTTCTTATTTCGCAACAAAGCCTCCTTCCCTCACGCCGCCAAACATACCCTCGTAAAACTGACTATCCTACCGATCCTCGACTTCGGCGATGTAATTTACAAAATAGCTTCCAATACTCTACTCAGCAAACTGGATGCAGTCTATCACAGTGCCATCCGTTTTGTCACCAAAGCCCCTTATACCACCCACCAATGCGACCTGTATGCTCTATCGGCTGGCCCTCGCTACATATTCATCGCCAGAACCACTGGCTTCAGGTCATCTATAAGTCTATGCTAGGTAAAGCGCCGCCTTATCTCAGCTCACTGGTCACGATAACAACACCCACCTGTAGCACGCGCTCCAGCAGGTATATCTCACTGGTCATCCCCAAAGCCAACACCTACTTTGGCTGCCATTCCTTCCAGTTCTTTGCTGCCAATGACTAGAACGAATTGCAAAAATCGAGACTTATATTTCCCTCACTAACTTTAAACATCAGCTATCTGAGCAGCTAACCAATCGCTGCAGCTGTACATAGCCCATCTGTAAATAGCCCACCCAATCTACTTACCTCATCCCCATATTGTTTTTATTTACTTTTCTGCTCTTTTGCACACCAGTATTACTACTTGCACATCATCATCTGCTCATCTATCACTCCAGTGTTAATTTGCTAAACTGTAATTACTTTGCTACTATGGCCTATTTATTGCCTACCTCCTCACACCATTTGCACACACTGTATATAGACTTACTTTCTTTTCTTCTATTGTGTTAATGACTGTACGCTTGTTTATTCCATGTGTAACTCTGTGTTGTTGTTTGTGTTGCACTGCTTTGCTTTATCTTGGCCAGGTCGCAGTTGTAAATGAGAACTTGTTCTCAACTAATTTACCTGGTTAAAGGTGAAATAATAAATAAATACAATATTGTACTGGGTAGATTACATAGATTATAATATATAGTACTGGGTAGATTACATAGATTACAGTATATAGTACTGGGTAGATTACATAGATTACAGTATATAGTACTGGGTAGATTACATATTTTACAGTATATAGTAGATATAGTACTGGGTAGATTACATAGATTATAATATATAGTACTGGGTAGATTACATATTTTACAGTATATAGTACTGGGAAGATTACATATTTTACAGTATATAGTAGATATAGTACTGGGTAGATTACATATTTTACAGTATATAGTACTGGGTAGATTACATATTTTACAGTATATAGTAGATATAGTACTGGGTAGATTACATATTTTACAGTATATAGTACTGGGTAGATTACATATTTTACAGTATATAGTACTGGGTAGATTACATATTTTACAGTATATAGTAGATATAGTACTGGGTAGATTACATATTTTACAGTATATAGTACTGGGTAGATTACATATTTTACAGTATATAGTAGATATAGTACTGGGTAGATTACATAGATTATAGTATATAGTACTGGGTAGATTACATATTTTACAGTATATGGTACTGGGTAGATTACATATTTTACAGTATATAGTACTGGGTAGATTACATAGATTACAGTATATAGTACTGGGTAGATTACATAGATTACAGTATATAATAGCTATAGTACTGGGTAGATTACATAGATTATAGTATATAGTAGATATAATACTGGGTAGATTACATAGATTATAGTATATAGTACTGGATAGATTACATAGATTATAGTATATAGTAGATATAGTACTGGGTAGATTACATAGATTACAGTATATAGTAGATATAGTACTGGGTAGATTACATAGATTATAGTATATAGTACTGGGAAGATTACATAGATTACAGTATATGGTACTGGGAAGATTACAGTATATAGTAGATATAGTACTGGGTAGATTACATAGATTATAGTATATAGTACTGGGAAGATTACATAGATTATAGTATATAGTAGATATAGTACTGGGTAGATTACAGTATATAGTAGGTTTAGTACTGGGTAGATAACATGCTAAATTAGTCAGAATTATGATTTGGCGGTTGGCTTAATGTCTTGCAAATCCTCCAGGTGTTTTTAGCTGCAACCATTGAACCACAATGTTGTTGAGTGTTGAGTCACAAAACGAAGAAGGAAAAAAAAAAAACCCGATGTGATTCAGCAGTTACTAAACCACTAAACTTTGGAATTCAAAAGAAACTTACTTTAGCTAGTGACCTAACTCTAAGTGTGTCTGTGTGTTTGCAGGCTAAACACTGTAAGAAGCTGATGCACAAGAGTCCCTAAGGTCCCTGTCAGATCCCCTCCTACCACCACCACCACCACCACCACCTCCACCCCCCCCTGGTCAAAACAACCATGACAGAGCCTGAGAAGAACCTTCCAAGTGGGTGAAGAACAGGGTGGGAGAAGTAAAACAACGACAAAAAAAGACGAATGTGATTCCTCTTACCACTAATGCACTTTTTTATTAAGTTTCCTTCTGTCTTCAGTCTTTTGTTTATCCAATAGACCATCTTGCTTAAGATACCATGCTGTTTCTCAGTGGCAGGTTCACGTAGAAGACGTTTTTTGTTGTTGTTATTTTTATGTGACAAAATATCGAATGATAATATTCAAAAAAAAAAGAGTAGACTGGCTTTGACCCTTGACCCCACATTTGAACTGACCCTTATTAAAGCTACAGTCTGTGATTTGAAAAGCAACAAAATGGCAGAAGTAATTGAAACGACCAGATTCCTAGATCCCAGACTGATTTTGTCAATCAAATAAAACTTTATTTGTCACATGCTTCGTGAACAGCTGTGTTCCAACAGTGAAATTCTTACTAACACGTCATGTTCCAACAACGCAGGATAAAGATAGAAAAATATATATATAATATAAAATCAGAATCAGAAATCAGAATAAATCAGGGGTTAGAGGTCAGGGGTCAAGGTGCTGGCAGCTGGTTAGAACACCCATCTGCCTAATCGATACGTACATCTCAGAGAATTAAATATACAATGTATATGACACATTCTTATTTTTCGTGGACCTTTTGTTTTTTTCAATTTAGACTTTGCCAAATCAATATTCTGAGTGAACGTATTGCTGTTTATTTTGAGGACGATAGTGTATGGGCCAGATTCCCAGACACAGTGTATGGGTGTATTCCAAGACACAGTGTATTTTCAAGCTCTGTCAAATGGGTTGTTAGTCATAGCTTGACAATCATCTTTAGGTCTTGTGATAGATTTTCAAGCAGATTTAAGTAAAAACTGTAACCCGGCCATTCACAGGAACATTCACTGTCTTCTTGGTAAGCAACTTCAGTGTTTTAGGTTATTGTCCTGCTGAAAGGTGCACCCAGTGTCTGGTGGAAAGTAGACTGAACAAGGTTTTCCTTTAGGATTTTGAAGTTCCTTTTTTTTATCCTGAAAAACGCCCCAGTCCTTAATGATTACAAGCATACCCATGACATGATGCAGCCACCACAATGCTTGAAAATATGGAGAGTGGTATTCAGTAATGTGTTGAATTGGATTTACCTCACATATAACACTTTGTTTTAAAGTCACCGCATATGTTTCCTTCCTCTCCGGCAACTGAGTTAGGAAGGACGCCTGTATCTTTGTAGTGACTGGGTGTATTGAAACACCATCCAAAGTGTAATTAATAACTTCACCATGCTAAAAGGGATAGTTTATGTCTGCTTTTTTTTTTTACCCATCTCCCAATAGGTGCCTTTCTTTGCGAGGCACTGTAAAACATCGCTGGTCTTTTTGGTTTAATTTGTGTTTGAAATTCACTGCTCGACTGAGGGACCTTACAGATAATTGTATGTGTGGGGTACAGAGATGAGATAGTCATTAAAAAATCATGTTCAACACTATTATTACACACAGAGTGAGTCCATGCAACTTATTATGTGACTTGTTAAGCACATTTTGAATCCTTAACTTAACTAGGCTTACCATAAAAAAGGGGTTTGAATACTTATTGTCTCAAGACATTTCAGCTTTTAATTTTTAATGAATGTGGAATAACGTAATTCCACTGACATTATGTGGTATTGCGTGTAGGCCAATGACAACAAATCTCAATTTAATTAATTTTAATTCAGGTTGTAACACAACAAAATGTGGAAAAAGTCAAGCGGTGTGAATTCTTTCTGAAGGCAATGTATATATTATTAATTTATAAGTCCAAAAATGATTGTAGAAACCACAGATGTCCCATTTAAGTCAACGAGTCCTGTAACGACGTACACTGAGAGTTGGGAAGCTCAGGGAGTGAGTGTTTTAATAAATAAAAGTAACAATGAACACGAAAAACAAACAACACCCGACATGAAAACAGAGTCAATAACAGCTGAGGAAAGAACCAAGGGGAGTGACAGATATAAGGAATATAATCAAGGCGGTGATGGAGTCCAGGTGAGTGTCATGAGACGCTGGTGCGCGAGACGATGGTGATAGTTGTGCGGGATAATCAGCAGCCTGATGACCGAGAGGACCGAGAGGCCGGAGAGGGAGTGTAAGTGAAAGTACCCCTTCCCCGACGCGCGGCTCCGTCCGCAGGACGCTGTCAAAGGGGACGAACCTTCTACTTGTGTTCTACTTGTAGCCCTGGTTGTCCTGAAAAGAACATGGTAAAAAACTTCATTGTGAGGCTAAATGTTAAATGAAAAGCCGATTTTTGCATTTAAAAAATGTATAAAGTCCGAGGCGCTGCGTGCATATGGTTTGTTCGCCTGTCTGTAAATCAATGTGCGGGATGGTGTTTGTTTCTCCGGAGGGATTGGATAACGTGCACTGCAGCTGTGCTCCAGATGACTTGACTACTGCCAGCCTTGATTAGAATGTGCCAAGAAGCAGTCCCGTGTGGGCACGATTAAAATCTAAACCCAAACCAAGGAAAAATGTGACTTTCTAGTTTCCTAAATCTCCAAATTGAAAGATACTAACTTTATGACCAAAAGTGTTCCTATTTACACATTGTAGTACATTTTACCACTAGAATATGATGGACCGTTTTCAACCAGAGAATTTTGTTTTGGGGTTCCGCTCCCCTTTAATAAAACAGGTGGTGTGAATAGATACCAGCAAGAATAGCTTCTGGTTAAATCCCTGGTCTGTTGACTACCGGCTCTCCTAGTGTTTTGATGCTGTGTGCCTAATGAACACCACCCTGATTCTGATCCAACAAATTTCATACGACATTATTAAGAGGATTGGGATATGAAAGTTGACTGTTATTCTGACAGTTGGACGTAAATTCCTCAGCACATGGCCATGTCCGTGGGATAAATTGCAGAACTATAAAGGAGAGGCTCCTGTCATCAGGTCTTCAGTCATTCTAGATATACCAACTGCCATAGAGGTCGGAGCTGTTACCATAACAGCAGTTGAACTTGGCAACCTATCAACTCATTCACAGGCAGACAGAAACACTTTACATTTTCCACAGTGCATTCTGGGAATCTTCAGATCCCTTGAAATTTTCAACATTTAGTCAGCTTACAGCCTTATTCTAAAATGGATTTCAGTAATTATTTATCTCCTCAATCTACACATAATAGCCCATAATAACAAATCTAAAAAAGGTACTTAGAAAATTTTGCAAATGTTTAAAAAAACAGAAATACCTTATTTACATAACAATTCAGACCCTGTTTCCATGGATCATTCTTGAGATGGTTCTACGACTTGATTGGAGTCCACCTGTGGTAAATTGATTGATTGGACATTATTTGGAAATGCACACACCTGTCTATATAAAAGGTCCCACAGTTGACAGTGCATTTCAGAGCAAAAACCAAGCCATGAGGTCGAAGGAATTGTCTGCAGAGCTCAGAGATAGGATTGTGTCGAGGCACAGATCTGGTGAAGGGTACCAAAAAATGTCTGCAGCATTGAAGGTCCCTAAGATCACAGTGGCCTCCATCATTCCACCAAGACTCTTCCTAGAGCTGGCCGCTCGGCCAAACTGAGCAATAGGGGGAGAAGTGCTTGGTCAGGGAGATGACCAAGAACCCGAGGTCACTCTGAGATCCAGAGTTCCTCTGTGGAGATGGGAGAACCTTCCAGAAAGAAACTATCTCTGCAGCATTCCACCAATCAGGTCTTTATGGTAGAGTGGCCAGACGGAAGCCACTCCTCAGTAAAATGCACATTACAGCCGGCTTGGAGTTTGCCAAAAGGCACCTAAAGGACTCTCAGACTATGAGAAACAAGATTCTCTGGTCTGATGAAACCAAGATTGAACTCTTTGGCCTGAATGCCAAGGGTCAAGTCTTGAGGAAATCTGGCACCATCCCTACGGTGAAGCATAGTGGGGGCAGAATCATGCTGTGGGGATGTTTTTATGCGGCAGGGACTGGGAGACTAGTCAGGATCAAGGGAAAGATGAACGGAGCAAAGTAGAGAGAGATCTTTGATGAAAACCTGCTCCAGAGTGCTCAGGACCTCAGACTGGGGCGAAGGTTCACCTTCCAACAGGACAACGACCCGAAGCACACAGCCAAGACAACGTGGAGTGGCTTCGGGACAAGTCTCTGAATGTCCTTGAGTGGCCCAGCTAGAGCCTGGACTTGAACCCGATCGAACATCTCTGAAGAGACCTGAAAATAGCTGTTCAGCGACGCTCCCCATCCAACCTGACAGAGCTTGAGAAGATCTGCAGAGAAGAATTGGAGAAACTTAACAAATAGAGGTGTGCCAAGCTTGTAGCGTCATTACCCAAGAAGACTCAAGGCTTTAATCATTGCCAAAGGTGCTTCAACAAAGTACTGAGTAATGGGTGTGAATACTTATTTAAATGTAATATATCTGTTTTTTGTTTGTAATACATTTGCAAAAATGTCTTAAAACCTGTTTTGACGTGGTCATTATGGGGTATTGTGTGTAGATGGATGAGGGGAAAACAACAATTTCATCCACTTTAGAATATGGCTGTAATGTACCAAAATGGGGAAAAAGTCAAGGGGCCTGAATCCTTTCCAAGTGCACTGTATATCAGTCTTCAAATTGCACGACTGATGTGAAGAGATTCACTCCTAAACATTGATCACTGGCGTCAGGCAATCAAGCGGATTCAGCCGTAACTTGTCCTGACTCTTCCAAAGGCTTCATGTAATGAATAATATAATGTGCCAGTATGTGTTTCCCAGACAGTCCCCAACCCTGCTCCCCAAGACACTTGTTCCAACAGCTGCAGCCGAAGGGAGGGTGTGGGATTCACGGTTTATATTTATGTTCTCCGTTATGGACTTTCCTTTTCTTGTCCTTGACTTTGTCTTCCTACAATCTGTGCTGTTTACATTTGTAGTGTGTCAAGTTATTACTATAAATTATCGATCGTGGCGCTTGTCCGTTGTTGGACATAATGTGTCATTTAAGAAGAGCTGACTTTTTTTTGTTACGACCTTTTGTTTGTCTGAGAGAGAGACAGAGAGAGAGAGACAGAGAGACAGAGAGAGAGAGAGCCAGAGACAGAGACAGAGAGAGAGACAGAGAGACAGACAGAGAGAGAGAGCGAGAGAGCCAGAGACAGAGAGAGAGAGAGCCAGAGAGAGAGCCAGAGACAGAGAGAGAGCCAGAGACAGAGACAGAGACAGAGAGAGAGAGAGAGACAGAGAGAGAGAGAGAGAGAGAGAGTGAGAGAGAGAGAGAGACAGAGAGATATAGAGAGAGAGACAGAGAGAGAGACAGAGAGAGAGACAGAGAGAGAGAGAGAGAGAGAGAGAGACTGAGAGAGAGAGAGAGAGAGAGCTTGGAAGAACTCTGTTTAGTCTATAACAGTTCAGTATAATGTTCAACATTTGACATTTAAAACGACGTATTTGAAAGTCTTCAAATGAAGCTGTCCAATAAGAAGCAGGTATTTGACTGGTCCGTCGAATGGCCATATCATGTATAAGTCGGTTTCTTATATATCCTCAGGTGCACGTCTCAAGTGGCAGCAGATCTGCCACCAAGCAATAAAGCAATACTGTGTGGAAGCGGCGTGTATTTCTGGCACACTGGTTTCTGAACATGGCCATATTGGGCGTCTGTCGCTTGTTGATCTGTTGCTAAAGCGGAAAATGGAACTACTTCTTGTAAATCTACCATTTATGCCTCTTAGTACGTTTGTCCAAAGATCTGTAATGCACAATACAGTAGCTCCCCGTTTGGTCAAAGTGTTTATCCTCGTAAATGTATGAGATTAATATTAAATGTACCCCTCCATTGAATTCACTGTGCTGAAAAGTGAAGACCTCATCAACTATACTCTGGACCACAGAGAGATCCGATACAGGCCAGCACATTATTTAGACCTTATTAGTCGACCACAAGGTCCTTACATTGCTGACATTGGGCACCATAATAGATGTACAGTTCGGGGGGACCCATGCCGCAGCATGTGACATTTCACATCCAGATTTAGATTTTTACTGTGTGTGACATTTTAATGGCTTGAATCATGTTACGAATCCCTATGTCAGCTAAGGCATCGGGGTGTCTCTTGTCTGTGTTGATTAAAAAAGGGCTGTTAAACAGAGTACATTTGGGGTGTTTAACTTGGTCGTTAATTAAAACTATTAATCTCAAGAGGTTGAATAAAATATAAATTACACTTGTTTAAGTGCCAGTAATGTGTCAATAAAGTAAGAGGTGTGATCATTACAGGGTTGAGGTTTTCATCCTAAATCAGCCATGAATCCCCTTGTGACAGGTGGAACGGAAGCCTGCAACAGGGAGGGGAAATGAAACGCAAGTTTGAATTTGTTTTGAAATGGTTAATACATTTCTTCTATGGGTAACAGGGGTTGACGTGTTACGTTCGAACCGCTCAGTTTTCTACCGGAAAACACCATAAAATGGTCAAGAAGACTAGAACCAGCTCACCTGCTTTTACACTACCAGTTGACTGTCAGCTGTTCAATGTTTCTCTTGAAAACATCATTTCAAAAAAAATATATATTTTCAACATATTAAAATGACACTTCAGTTCTCGTTCACCTAACAATGAGGTACAAACATAAATGAATCACTAATCATATGAAATAAATAATAATATTCAGAAATGAATCACTAATCATATGAAATAAATAATAATATTCAGAAATGAATCACTAATCATATGAAATAAATAATAATATTCAGAAATGAATCACTAATCATATGAAATAAATAATAATATTCAGAAATGAATCACTAATCATATGAAATAAATAATAATATTCAGAAATGAATCACTAATCATATGAAATAAATAATAATATTCAGAAATGAATCACTAATCATATGAAATAAATAATAATATTCAGAAATTAATTAACATAACGAGGGCTTTACAATGATGGTAAAAAACTCGAAGAAATGTTGGGGTTTAAACGGGTTCAAATCTTCCCTGAAAGTCGGATAAACACGAGGACTACATGGCGAACGCCGACAGTCGTTTAAAGCACCCTCAAAATGTTTTGGATGAAGAGTTACTGTCTGACTCTCATAAGGTCCTGCCAAAATATGTCAAATATTTACAATGACAGTTTTAATGCTTAATGACATTTGGCAGTTAACAGATGTCTTGTCCTTAATTGTTGTTAGTCATATATCATGTAAGACCTAAGGCACATTAAAATAACTTGAATGACATAAACTCTTAGTCTGCGTGGTGCGAATGTTCTCTTAATCCACAAACGCTCCGAGTAAATAGCGTCTTCTCTAATAACAGTGATATCAGTGGCAGAAATAGGCTGTTGTGGAAACGGTGGGAGATCTACTGAACAATAAACCTTGGCTGCAGTGAAGACGAGCACGGTCCAGAGAAATGAAAAGATCTCGACAGATGATCAGCCTCTTGCTCAACAAGTGCGTCCAGATTCTCCCCTTATGGGGCTTCTTGTACTGATGTGCTGGCCACTGCAGCTGGATAATAAAACAAGATGTATTCAGTGAGGTGAAATGTATTGACTAGAGCCGAAACAATTCTCTATTCTACCTGACAGACAGTCATATCTGTTCTACACAATACATTTCTATGTTGAACGTTCTGTAAGGTTTCACCCTGTTGAACATTCATTTAGCTGCACCATAATAGACACAAAATATATTTTAAATGCTGAGGTTTGAAAACAGAAAATATTTGATACACGTTGAAGGCTGTGAATGAAATGTCTGACTTGGAAGAAAAAAAAGAACTTGCTAAATTACCTGCGTTTAGAAATGATTTTTAGCAATGTCTCTGCTGATTGTGGCTACTTCAAAAGTTGTTTTCTTTAAAAAAAGGGTGATTTAAATGTAAAGGAATCTGTTACTTCATTGTAACTATACCCTATTAGTTCTATATCCGTTTTATTGAAACCAGCTCAGCTGCTAAGTGGTTTACTTCAGTGAAATATGAAAGTTTATTAAGGCAGCTTTCTTGCTGTCAGCAATATAAAAGTTGAAGGCAGCTTTCTTGCTGTCAGTAATATGAGTGGAGAATATGATTGAAATACTGTACTGGTGTTAGAATCCTAAGAGGTCTTAACAATCCTACTGGACCAAATGAAATGATTGGCTAATAAAAGGGTCTCTCTCCAGCATCTTCAAAACATCCTAATGTAGATACATCACTACACGTTAGATTTCAACCTTTTACGAGCTGTAATTGAAAGCCTTTGTGTTTCTGTTCTATTGAATGTGGGTGATAAATTAAACTAAGCACAGCACGAGGTCAAGTCCGTTCCAAGCACGAGGTCAAGTCCGTCCCAAGCACGAGGTCAAGTCCGTCCCAAGCACGAGGTCAAGTCCGTCCCAAGCACGAGGTCAAGTCCGTCCCAAGCACGAGGTCAAGTCCGTCCCAAGCACGAGGTCAAGTCCGTCCCAAGCACGAGGTCAAGTCCGTCCCAAGCACGAGGTCAAGTCCGTCCCAAGCACGAGGTCAAGTCCGTCCCAAGCACGAGGTCAAGTCCGTCCCAAGCACGGGGTCAAGTCCGTCCCAAGCACGGGGTCAAGTCCGTCCCAAGCACGGGGTCAAGTCCGTCCCAAGCACGGGGTCAAGTCCGTCCCAAGCACGAGGTCAAGTCCGTCCCAAGCACGAGGTCAAGTCCGTCCCAAGCACGAGGTCAAGTCCGTCCCAAGCACGAGGTCAAGTCCGTCCCAAGCACGAGGTCAAGTCCGTCCCAAGCACGAGGTCAAGTCCGTCCCAAGCACGAGGTCAAGTCCGTCCCAAGCACGAGGTCAAGTTCGTCCCAAGCACGAGGTCAAGTCCGTCCCAAGTCCCAAGCACGAGGTCAAGTTCGTCGCACGAGGTCAAGTCCGTCCCAAGCACGAGGTCAAGTCCGTCCCAAGCACGAGGTCAAGTTCGTCCCAAGCACGAGGTCAAGTCCGTCCCAAGCACGAGGTCAAGTCCGTCCCAAGCACGAGGTCAAGTCCGTCCCAAGCACGAGGTCAAGTCCGTCCCAAGCACGAGGTCAAGTCCGTCCCAAGCACGAGGTCAAGTCCGTCCCAAGCACGGGGTCAAGTCCGTCCCAAGCACGGGGTCAAGTCCGTCCCAAGCACGGGGTCAAGTCCGTCCCAAGCACGAGGTCAAGTCCGTCCCAAGCACGAGGTCAAGTCCGTCCCAAGCACGAGGTCAAGTCCGTCCCAAGCACGAGGTCAAGTCCGTCCCAAGCACGAGGTCAAGTCCGTCCCAAGCACGAGGTCAAGTCCGTCCCAAGCACGAGGTCAAGTCCGTCCCAAGCACGAGGTCAAGTCCGTCCCAAGCACGAGGTCAAGTCCGTCCCAAGCACGAGGTCAAGTCCGTCCCAAGCACGAGGTCAAGTCCGTCCCAAGCACGAGGTCAAGTCCGTCCCAAGCACGAGGTCAAGTCCGTCCCAAGCACGGGGTCAAGTCCGTCCCAAGCACGGGGTCAAGTCCGTCCCAAGCACGGGGTCAAGTCCGTCCCAAGCACGGGGTCAAGTCCGTCCCAAGCACGAGGTCAAGTCCGTCCCAAGCACGAGGTCAAGTCCGTCCCAAGCACGAGGTCAAGTCCGTCCCAAGCACGAGGTCAAGTCCGTCCCAAGCACGAGGTCAAGTCCGTCCCAAGCACGAGGTCAAGTCCGTCCCAAGCACGAGGTCAAGTCCGTCCCAAGCACGAGGTCAAGTTCGTCCCAAGCACGAGGTCAAGTCCGTCCCAAGCACGAGGTCAAGTCCGTCCCAAGCACGAGGTCAAGTTCGTCCCAAGCACGAGGTCAAGTCCGTCCCAAGCACGAGGTCAAGTCCGTCCCAAGCACGAGGTCAAGTCCGTCCCAAGCACGAGGTCAAGTCCGTCCCAAGCACGAGGTCAAGTCCGTCCCAAGCACGAGGTCAAGTCCGTCCCAAGCACGGGGTCAAGTCCGTCCCAAGCACGGGGTCAAGTCCGTCCCAAGCACGGGGTCAAGTCCGTCCCAAGCACGAGGTCAAGTCCGTCCCAAGCACGAGGTCAAGTCCGTCCCAAGCACGAGGTCAAGTCCGTCCCAAGCACGAGGTCAAGTCCGTCCCAAGCACGAGGTCAAGTCCGTCCCAAGCACGAGGTCAAGTCCGTCCCAAGCACGAGGTCAAGTCCGTCCCAAGCACGAGGTCAAGTCCGTCCCAAGCACGAGGTCAAGTCCGTCCCAAGCACGAGGTCAAGTCCGTCCCAAGCACGAGGTCAAGTCCGTCCCAAGCACGGGGTCAAGTCCGTCCCAAGCACGGGGTCAAGTCCGTCCCAAGCACGGGGTCAAGTCCGTCCCAAGCACGGGGTCAAGTCCGTCCCAAGCACGAGGTCAAGTCCGTCCCAAGCACGAGGTCAAGTCCGTCCCAAGCACGAGGTCAAGTCCGTCCCAAGCACGAGGTCAAGTCCGTCCCAAGCACGAGGTCAAGTCCGTCCCAAGCACGGGGTCAAGTCCGTCCCAAGCACGGGGTCAAGTCCGTCCCAAGCACGGGGTCAAGTCCGTCCCAAGCACGGGGTCAAGTCCGTCCCAAGCACGGGGTCAAGTCCGTCCCAAGCACGGGGTCAAGTCCGTCCCAAGCACGAGGTCAAGTCCGTCCCAAGCACGAGGTCAAGTCCGTCCCAAGCACGAGGTGAAGAGAGAGCTCCGATGTTTTTATAAGCAAAATAATAACAAACAAACAAAAAAAAATATACATATATATAAGGTCATTGATAAAGATTAGTGCCACTAAAACCTAAGTAAATAAGGTCAGATTAGATTTCATTTAAACTATTTTAGTGGTAGTGGGGCAATATGGACAGTATTTTAGGGACATTGGTAGTAACATTGGAATCAATTTGATGAATCAAACTTTTGATATTGTCCTAACTATTAATAATGACATTTCTCATTTGTGTAAATTCAGTGAAATTCAATTCAGACCAATATTCCATGAATAAGTCATATACTGGCAGTGTGACGCTCCTGGATGTTGGTGACGCTGGTGATACACAAGACACATAGGTCCCGGGGGGAGGTCTCTCATCCAATCCTTTTTCCTTCACCAGACTGGTCCATAATTAACTTCTGCTTGGTTGGCACTTCCAGACAGATATAAGGAGGCTGAGGACCCAGTATCCATAAGTCAGATACCTTCTTCCTCTGTGGTAAGACTCTCTCCAACCTCTTTAGAGGTTATACATTTGTCACATCTTTACATTCAGAATCTGAGGCAGTAGCTGCACGGTTTGAATTGAGTACTGAATTTTATTTTTTACTTGTTTTATGGATTATTTAAAAATATGCATTCAAGTGTCATTGATTTGAAATGTTAGTTAAAAATCAAAGGTGTTTAATTTAACTTTAAATTTGTTTTACTTAAAATATTTTATTTGTGGTTAAACATGTTGCTCCTGTGCTTGTTTGTAAGTTAGGGGCTGGTCTAGAATGTTTTCAGGGGTATTTATTTGAATTCTTGACAGAATATGTCGTAAAGTGAGTTGCCACCTTGAAAATTAAATTGACCAGTTGCACCTGTAGTTGAAATGGACATGGCCGTAATGATTGAGTCGAAGGGTGCCGTTTTCTAGCACTTCGGGGGCTAAACGATAGGACTTTAGACTTGTGCGTATTCACCACACCCTGATGTTTCACAGGTTCCTCCAAGAAGTACAAATTCATCTGTAGGAGGGGAAAAACAAGGTGAGGAATGGTTTGAGTCTTCACATTTAAAAGTGATGAAAATATTCTGTGAGATACCTTTCACCTTACTCTTTTCACGGTGGAGGAAGCACCACAGAATCAATCACGTGTCTTGTTTCGCCTCTTTCCTAGTAATCCGTCACCATGAGTACGGACGCTGAGATGCAAATCTACGGCAAGGCTGCCATATACCTCCGTAAGCCTGAGAAGGAGAGGATGGAGGCACAAGCCGCACCCTTTGACTCAAAGAACGCTTGTTATGTGTCAGACGTCAAAGAGCTGTACCTTAAGGGTTTGGTCACTGACAGGGCCGACGGAAAGTGTACTGTGACAGTCACCAATCCTGACGGCACCAAGCAGGTAAGGCTGATTTGAAAAGTATTCAAGTTCAATTTTGTGCAATTACTTTATTTATTGAAAAAAAAAAAAAACATCAGCATGAAAAGGAAAAAATCTGTAACAAAATATAGATTAAAAATCATTGCTTTGTTTTTTGTGTAAACAGAATATAACCTTCAAACATAATTTTTATCGTTGCTCTTTAAAACTTGCATAGATTTTTTTCTCACAAATATAAGTCAAGAATCACTATGTACTCTGCGTACACCAATCATTAGGAACACCTTACCTATATTGAGTAATAACAGCCTCAATTAGTTGGGGCATGGGACTCTACAAGGTGTCGAAAGCGTTCCACAGGGATGCTTGGCCATTTTGACTCCAATGCTTCCCACAAATTTGCTGGATGTCTTTAGGCTGGTAAAATATTCTTGATACACAAGGGAAACTGTCGAGCGTGAAAAAAATCTAGCAGCGTTGTAGTTCCTGACACAAACTGGTGTGCCTGGCACCTACTACCATACCCCGTTCAATTCAACTTAAATATTTAGTCCTTTATCCTCTGGTCCCGTCTGGCTCAGTTGGTAGAGCATAGTGTTTTCAACGCCAGGGTTGTGGGTTCAATTCCCACTGGGGACCAGTATGAAAATGTATAAACTCACTACTGGAAATTGCTTTGGATAGCAGTGTCTGGTAAATTAATGGTATAAAATCCACTCAAGGGTTAAGAATCCTTCTTTAACCTGTCTCCTCCCCTTCATCAACTCTGATTGAAGTGGATTTAACAAGTTACCTTAATAAGGTTAATCATAGCTTTCACCTGGTCAGTCTATGTCAAGGATGGGAAGCTGGCAGCCCACACCCTCATCAAAGTTACCCATCCCTGGTCTATGTCATGGAAAGAGCAGGTGTTCTTAATGTTTTGTATAGTCAGTGGGTGGAGGTACGTATTTTAAAAAAAGCATTCAGTCAAGTCCAGTTTGATCTGTGTGTAATGTAGATTTCTGACTGTTTCAGGAAGGAAAAGAGTTCAAGGAAGCAGACGTCTACCAGATGAACCCCCCTAAATACGACAAGATTGAGGACATGGCCATGATGACCTACCTGAATGAAGCCTCTGTGTTGTATAACCTCAAAGAGCGTTATGCAGCATGGATGATCTATGTAAGATACCTGCATAAACATCCACAATTACATGAACATAAAATAATACACACATACAGTACTACACAGTAACACATACAGTACTACACACATACAGTACTACACATTAACACATACAGTACTACACACATACAGTACTACACACATACAGTACTACACAGTAACACATACAGTACTACACACATACAGTACTACACATTAACACATACAGTACTACACATTAACACATACAGTTACTACACATTAACACATACAGTACTACACATTAACACATACAGTACTACACAGTAACACATACAGTACTACACACATACAGTACTACACATTAACACATACAGTACTACACATTAACACATACAGTTACTACACATTAACACATACAGTACTACACATTAACACATACAGTACTACACATTAACACATACAGTACTACACATTAACACATACAGTTACTACACTTTAACACATACAGTACTACACATTAACACATACAGTACTACACATTAACACATACAATACTACACATTAACACATACAGTACTACACATTAACACATACAGTACTACACATTAACACATACAGTTACTACACATTAACACATACAGTACTACACATTAACACATACAGTACTACACATTAACACATACAATACTACACATTAACACATACAGTACTACACATTAACACATACAGTACTACACATTAACACATACAGTACTACACATACCAATATTGCAGACCCACATAATCAAAGTACACCCACATCCTCATATGAATCCAGGTGAAAGTCAATCAGATTTTGTTAATCCCCTAATTTAATTTGATCACTTTCATCCAGACCTACTCTGGGCTCTTCTGTGCCACGGTGAACCCCTACAAGTGGCTTCCTGTGTACGACATGGAGGTTGTTAACGCCTACAGAGGGAAGAAGAGGATGGAGGCTCCACCCCATATCTTCTCCGTCTCTGACAACGCCTTCCAGTTCATGCAGATTGGTATGACCTCTAATGGATGGACGGATGGATGGATGGATGGATGGATGGATGGATGGATGGACGGATGGATGGATGGACGGATGGATGGATGGACGGATGGATGGATGGATGGATGGACGGATGGATGGACGGATGGACGGATGGATGGATGGATGGATGGATGGACGGATGGATGGATATATGGACGGATGGATGGATGGATGGACGGATGGATGGATGGACGGATGGATGGATGGACGGATGGATGGACGGATGGATGGATGGATGGACGGACGGATGGATGGATGGACGGATGGATGGACGGATGGACGGATGGACGGACGGATGGATGAAAGTAAAACTATGCTTTAGAGAGGTACACACTTAAAACAAATGGTTCTATTCAGGGTTATTTGGCTTGTAACCATAGCGGATCCCTATTTGGTGCTATGTAGAACCCTTTCTTGAGGGTTCTATAAAGAACCATACTCGTACGGTTGTAAATGGAACCTTTGTGGTTCTACAAAGAGAACATCACAAAGGGTTCCGCTATCATTACAACCCTTTTTGGTTCCGAATAGAAACGGTTCTTTATAGAACCTTAATGGAGAACGGTTCTACAAAGAACCTTTGGAACAACGATAAGGATTCTTCTTTTCTGATTAGTCGTAATATGTTACAATTCTGTAGGTTTTATTATTAGTTAATTGACAAGATAAATCAGGTGTGTTATAATTGACAAGATAAATCAGGTGTGTTATAATTGACAAGATAAATCAGGTGTGTTATAATTGACAAGATAAATCAGGTGTGTTATAATTGACAAGATGAATCAGGTGTGTTATAATTGACAAGATAAATCAGGTGTGTTATAATTGACAAGATAAATCAGGTGTGTTATAATTGACAAGATAAATCAGGTGTGTTATAATTGACAAGATAAATCAGGTGTGTTAGCTCTGGAACGAAGAGGGTTCCTATGGAGAGAATAAAAAAAAAACACTGATTTTAGTTCTCTAAAAAACACAAGACCACACACTAGTCTTTCACAAGACACAAGCACTGGCCATAATAATAATTTGGTGAGTTCTTATATTTGCCCATATATATATAATTATTATATGTTCACCTACATCCATCCAATACAAGTGTATGAAATAGAAAAGTGTTTTTTGCACATCCGAACACCCTCTGAGAGTGGGGTCATGGCCAGCGTCAGCCATTATCAAAGGTAAACCTGGAGCAATTTTAACCTTGTTAGCGCAAAGATTGAAAAGAGCAACCTTTCGGGTTCCTGGATCAACACTCTAACCACTAGGCTCCCTACATTGTGATGGCAGTACACAACAGATTAGATCAACTGGAAGGACAGTCTCACTATTCTAATGAGCCGCCGCCCCCACATTTGAATTATCACTAAAAAAAGGAAAGAACCTTTTCTCAACTGCAAATAACCATTGAAGAGCTCAAAGGGTTCTCCGAGTCAGTATGGTTCCACATAGAACCATCACCCTTCCCAAAGAACCCTTGAGGAACCCTCTTTTCTAAGTGTGTATCTCGTGTTTTCTAGTCTAGGTCAGAACAGTTTGCTGGAAATATCTGAGCATTCAGTAGCCTTGAATGGAGAATGTTCCATACTGAAATTCATGATGATGCTATGAATGCTATAATGTACCCATAATGCTGCTTGGGCATGATAAGCAATATGTATTTTGGTTCCAGATAACGAGAACCAGTCCGTTCTGATTACGTAAGTTGTTTACTAAAATGTCAATTGACAAATGGTTTCTATTGTAATATGTTTGGTGACTTGGTGTGAAAAACATACATGACATTATGGATTAGGCTTTGTGTAATAATGAGTAGATGAAATATTTGTTCATTATTTATGTTAGAAAACAGGTCAACAGTGTTATTGTTCAATGCTATTTCTTAGTGAAAGCCAATTTTGCACTCAAACATGTAACTAAAACCCCTCTTTCTCTGTCATATAAACCAGTGGAGAATCGGGTGCAGGAAAGACTGTCAACACCAAGCGTGTCATTCAGTACTTTGCCACCATTGCAGTGTCTGGCGCCAAGAAGGAAGTAGACCCCAGCAAAATGCAGGTAGGTTGTGCTTATGTTTATCTTTTTAACACATTTCAGTTTGGTTGGGTGTCAAAACCTGTTTCAAGGAAAATGAATGTTAAAAAAAAAATCTAGAAAAACAAAGTTTACCACTTTACCAGTTTCTGAGCAACTTGTGTTTGTCTCGATCAGGGGTCTCTTGAGGATCAGATCATTGCTGCTAACCCTCTGCTGGAGGCTTACGGTAATGCCAAGACAGTGAGGAATGACAACTCATCTCGCTTTGTAAGTATAAATGGCACACTGTGGAAGTTATCTTATATTGGAAACATTTATTTCAGTAGTTCTCTAGTTCTCTGGTTTCAGTAGTTCTCAACAAACTGTTAATCTATTAAAGTAAGATGGTACATGTATTTAGTTGACCTATCTCTAACCTCCATGTTCTACTACAGGGTAAATTCATCAGGATTCACTTCCAAGGAGGAAAACTGGCTAAAGCTGACATTGAGACCTGTGAGTTGGTTTTCCTTGTTTCTCAATGCTTTTCTAAATTCACAGAGATACTTTTTTGGAGATCATATCATCACAATTATTTGTATCTCATGTTCTCTCTGTGTCTGTGTCTCTCTCTCTCTCTCTCTCTCTCTCTCTCTCTCTCTCTGTCTCTCTCTCTCTCTGTCTCTCTCTCTGTCTCTCTCTCTCTCTCTCACAGACCTGCTAGAGAAGTCCAGGGTGTCCTTCCAGCTGCCCGATGAGAGAGGCTACCACATCTTCTTCCAGATGATGACCAACCACAAACCTGAGATAGTTGGTACGTCAAAGCAGAGGTTCAGGAGAAATTATTCCCACCTCCATCTGTGGAACATGTAAAATAAGATAAAAAATACTATTACAATGAGTACATCCAAGGTAACAAGACATCTAGACACGGGTCAGGTCATTGGGGGAAGATCAAGACATCTAGACACGGGTCAGGTCTTTGGGGTAAGATCAAGACATCTAGACACGGGTCAGGTCTTTGGGGGAAGATCAAGACATCTAGACACGGGTCAGGTCTTTGGGGGAAGATCAAGACATCTAGACACGGGTCAGGTCTTTGGGGGAAGATCAAGACATCTAGACACGGGTCAGGTCTTTGGGGGAAGATCAAGACATCTAGACACGGGTCAGGTCTTTGGGGGAAGATCAAGACATCTAGACACGGGTCAGGTCTTTGAGGGAAGATCAAGACATCTAGACACGGGTCAGGTCTTTGGGGTAAGATCAAGACATCTAGACACGGGTCAGGTCTTTGGGGGAAGATCAAGACATCTAGACACGGGTCAGGTCTTTGGGGGAAGATCAAGACATCTAGACACGGGTCAGGTCTTTGGGGGAAGATCAAGACATCTAGACACGGGTCAGGTCTTTGGGGGAAGATCAAGACATCTAGACACGGGTCAGGTCTTTGGGGGAAGATCAAGACATCTAGACACGGGTCAGGTCTTTGGGGGAAGATCAAGACATCTAGACACGGGTCAGGTCTTTGGGGGAAGATCAAGACATCTGGACACGGGTCAGGTCTTTGGGGGAAGTATTGCACGGTGCTGCATCAGTCCAGGAACCTTTTATAATGCTATTTGTTATATCCTACATGTATCATTGAGTCCCACTTATTGAGTAAAGGAGGGAGAGATACTGTGAAGGTAGGACAGAAGAATTCTGAGCGATTTAACTGACAGGCCGTTCTCTGTTGTCCACAGAAATGTCACTCATCACCACCAACCCCTACGACTTCCCCATGTGCAGTCAGGGACAGATCACTGTGGCCAGCATCAACGACAAGGAAGAGCTGGATGCCACAGACGTGAGTTATACAAAGGGTTAACCAAACTCTACATATGGAATGGGTAGGACCACCATACACACTGAATACATTGTGCAATTCCAACTAAATGCCTTGTGTTAGTTAGGCATGTGCCTCGACGCACTCTTCATGCCTTCAGACTTCACCTTGAGGCACATACATGTAAAACATCAACAAGAGAGTGCCACTAAGTGCCCTGTGGAACAATGTAAAACTCCTTTTGTGCTGCCATCTACTAGTGTGTTGGCCAAGCGTAATGATGTGGAGCTGAGAAGCCAGTGAAATCTATCAATCCCATTTGTTCTGGAGTGAGCTGGAACTGAGCAATCTGCTGTTCACTTCATCACTGTTGTACTTCCTGTCTAATGCCAGGATGCCATTACAATCCTGGGCTTCACTAATGAGGAGAAGGTGGGCATCTACAAGCTGACAGGAGCTGTACTGCACCATGGAAACTTGAAATTCAAGCAGAAGCAGCGTGAGGAGCAGGCCGAGCCAGACGGCACAGAGGGTGAGTCCCACTCATAGATATACAATATGTAGAGCATTAGTCCCATTCCCAGTCCCCAACATAGAAATAGAACATGTTAAACAGACAGTGCCACATGAAAGTCAGGTAGGAGATCATTTTTGGAGACCAAATTTCAACCTCCAGAAATGATTTCAAATGGAAATGGGTGACAATCAAAACTTAACCCACAAAAGAGTTGACCAAACTGTTTTGTTAGTGTGACATCAGAAACATCTTGTGTGCCTGAGTCTGTTGTTGTTGGTTTTCTCTCCAGTGGCTGATAAAATCGCCTACCTGCTGGGCCTGAACTCAGCTGAGATGCTGAAGGCTCTGTGCTACCCCAGAGTGAAGGTCGGCAACGAGTATGTGACTAAGGGACAGACCGTGCCTCAGGTAAAGGCAGTCAAACACAGCATCTACCATTTTCTCACCACCGCAATTATTTTGGGGACGAGTGCATAGCTTTTTTTGAATAGTGATGTTATTTTTCCCAAGCTCTCATCACCTTATCACTAGACACGGTCAATATTGCATGTATTCATTTGAGGTATTATCATTTCAGGTTAATAACTCAGTCTCGGCTCTGGCCAAGTCCATCTATGAGAGGATGTTCTTGTGGATGGTCATCCGTATCAACGAGATGTTGGACACCAAGAATCCAAGGCAGTTCTATATCGGCGTGTTGGACATTGCCGGGTTTGAGATCTTTGATGTGAGTATGAGACCAGAACAAGACAATTTGTTGTGACAGAGGGATTACAGCCTTGTATAATGATGAAATGATCACTTCTGAAATTCCTTCAACAGTACAACAGCATGGAGCAGCTGTGCATCAACTTCACCAATGAGAAACTGCAACAGTTTTTCAACCACACCATGTTTGTCCTGGAACAAGAGGAGTACAAGAAGGAGGGAATCGTCTGGGCCTTCATTGACTTCGGCATGGACTTGGCTGCCTGCATTGAGCTTATTGAGAAGGTAAACTGTCTGAGGAATATAATGGACCACAACAGCAAAGCTGATAGGGATTGCTGTGAGAGATATTATCACTGGGGTATAACATATTTGACTGTTGATAACTCAATGTTTCATTTTATTTGCCCCTAAGTGAATATAATCCTATAATATCATGTTTTCTAAAGGAATGAATGTGATCCTAAATGTAAATATCACTAATTTGATGTACGTCTCTTTTCGTAAAGCCATTGGGCATCTTCTCCATCCTTGAAGAGGAGTGCATGTTCCCCAAGTCTTCAGACACTACCTTCAAGGACAAGCTGTACTCCCAGCATCTTGGCAAAACCAAGGCGTTTGAGAAGCCCAAGCCTGCCAAAGGCAAGGCAGAGGCCCACTTCTCCCTGGTGCACTACGCCGGCACTGTGGACTACAACATCACTGGCTGGCTGGAGAAGAACAAGGACCCCCTGAACGATTCAGTTATTCAGCTGTACGGGAAGTCATCAGTCAAACTGTTGGTCGCCCTGTATCCCACAGCTCCACCTGAGGGTAAGACTAGCATCACGACAAAATATTTATTTAAGCACTAGTTACAAACTCAGACCCACATTTTCTTTTAGTCTTGGAACGTAATCACAATTTCTCAGGTTTATTCACTGGGTACATTTAATTGGTGTTATCTCTTTGGCACCATTTGCATTAAGATGAGTGGTGAAGTTAACCCCCAGATTGTCTCATTTATAATTAGTGTGCTTGCGGAAGACAACACCACACATAGATTTCTTACATACTCTTATGATTGTTATTCTATTTATTCCTCCCGCTACAGGAAATGGACTTGTCTAGTTATCTTTTACTTTGCCCATTTGAACAGATAATACCAAGAAGGGAGGCAAGAAGAAGGGTGGCTCCATGCAGACGGTGTCGTCCCAGTTCAGGGTGAGCTTCTGAAATGTGGATATTCAGTCCTTCTAAAAAGTGCATTGATTATCATGAATGATTTCTGAGAAAATGCTTTGTAACCCTCTTATAGGAGAACTTACATAAGCTGATGACCAACTTGAGGAGCACTCATCCTCACTTTGTGCGCTGCCTGATCCCCAACGAGTCAAAGACTCCAGGTACTATACATGTTGAGTTAAATATGACATCTTATCAGTTCAGTATCAGTAACCTTAACCAACTCATCTTTAACCTGTTTAAGATCATTTTAAAGAGACTCGGCTTGTGTTTCCAGGTCTGATGGAGAACTTCCTGGTTATCCACCAGCTCAGGTGTAATGGTGTTCTGGAGGGTATCCGGATCTGCAGGAAGGGCTTCCCCAGCAGAATCATCTATGCTGACTTCAAGCAGAGGTACACAACACACAAAACACTAATAAACACATGCAAGCATGGACACGCACACACAGAAAGATCTGCTCCAAGGGTTTTAACAGCATCAGAGTTGTCTTACATTTTATGTAATATAATTGACCTATTACAACTTAACAGATTTTCTTTTAACATTTCTCCTCATTCAGGTACAAAGTACTGAATGCCAGCGTCATCCCCGAGGGCCAGTTCATGGACAACAAGAAGGCTTCTGAGAAGCTGCTTGGGTCCATTGATGTGAATCACGATGACTACAAGTTTGGACACACCAAGGTCAGTCACATACAACCTGCAAAAGCGGACAACAAAACTTCAGTGATCATTTAAACCCATTCAACATCTCTCCAGTTCATCCTTGTTCACCGTTATTTTCTTAATTTAAAGTGGCAGTCAGCAGTTGAAACAATTGCATAGTGTCCTCCCTGCCCCGGTTTTGGTAAAAAAGTTGAGGGATGTAGCTGGAGAAATGTAACCACTCTCAAATTCATAGACTGAGCTACGGACGTAAGGACTGACCATCCACGATATCAACAGTATAGTTCTAACCACGTTTTTAGGCTATATAGTGTTTGTTTACACTTACTTAGTTTAAAAACAACAGAGCTAATATTTTGGGGTTCTGATGGGGTAAGCTCACAATTTCTCAGGTTTATTCACTGGGTACATTTAATTGGTGTTATCTCTTTGGCACCATTTGCATTAAGATGAGTGTGAAGTTAACCCCCAAATTGTCTCATTTATAGTTAGTGTGCTTGCTGAAGACAACACCACACATTTATCTGATATTTTCTTCAAGAATCAGTGGTACTTCATTTATCAGTCCCAAAAAATAGATGTGGAAATTGCAGAGTGCCCCTTTAAGTAATGGGAAAGGCTGTAAAAACATTTTTTTTTTTTTGTTGTTTTCTTCAAAGTCGTACATCACAAGCACGGAAGAGAAATGCGTACCTTTATTTAACTAGGCAAGTCAGTTAAGAACAAATTCTTATTTTCAATGACGGCCTAGGAACAGTGGGTTAACTGCCTGTTCAGGGGCAGCTCGGGGGTTTGAACTTCCAACCTTCCGGTTACTAGTCCAACGCTCTAACCACTAGGCCACCCTGCCGCCCCATAGAAAGCATTGTGTTAGAGAGGGATGGGGGCAGTTTTCTGTGTCTGTGTTCACTAACTCTCTACGACTCTACAATAACAACTTAGAAACAACCTATCACGTGGTTTGTTTGTAAGCATCGCAATGTTCATGTTGTTCAAATCAATCTAGTGGTGTTGTTCCTCTTCCTTTGATTCCTTTTGTTATCTGTCACTGTGGTTTCATAATGGACCATGTTAACCTGTGTCTCAGGTGTTCTTCAAAGCCGGTCTGCTGGGTGTCTTGGAGGAGATGAGAGACGAGAAGCTGGCCTCTCTGGTCGGCATGGTCCAGGCTCTCAGCCGTGGATTCCTCATGAGGAGAGAGTTCACCAAGATGATGGAGAGGAGGTGAGGGAGAGTAGACATGCAAAGCTTTCTGTCAAGCAGCTGTATCTCATGCATTGTGATTACATAGTGAATATGATGTGAGTTGATCTGAATGAGGAAATACGTCTTATAATGTTCTATTAAAGCTGTAGTTTGGGATTTGGAAAGCTGTTGAATTGTCATTTTAAATGTGCGATATTTGCCCATTCATTGTTGAAGAATATAAAATGCCTCCCTCATGAGCTTAACATGAGCTGTCAGTCCTCACATCTAAAGAGCTGTCTATGAATTCAAGAGGGGTTACTTTTCCCTAGCCCCATTTCTTAGCTGTACACAAAAGTTTTGTTAGGGGGCGGAGGGGGGGTGGGGGGTGTGCTCCATTTTGTGGTTCTTTGAATACCAGAATGTAGCTTAATTAAACATGTCACTCTGTCTTTTCTGTCGACCAGAGATTCCGTCTTCTCCATCCAGTACAACATCCGTTCATTCATGAATGTTAAAACCTGGCCATGGATGAAGTTGTACTTCAAGATCAAGCCCCTGCTGCAGAGCGCTGAGACTGAGAAGGAGCTGGCCAACATGAAGGAGAACTATGAGAAGATGACGTCGGACCTGGCCAAGGCTCTGGCCACCAAGAAGCATTTGGAGGAGAAGTTAGTGGCCCTGGTGCAGGAGAGGGCAGACCTGGCGCTTCAAGTCTCATCTGTGAGTGAGCAACGACCGTCATGACGGCGCATTTACACACACATGATCACAGGCACGAACACACACACACACACACAATCACACTGTGACATATGTGGCTAAGTCGGGTATTTCTATATCCTATGTTACCTAGGCTACATATTTTTCATGCATTTCCATTGATTTGCTCTGACCTCTTTGGCTAAATTACGTCCATCTGTTGATACACAAAGTGAAGCCGCAGATGTTTTTCTGTTGTTCTGAAACCAGGATTCAGAGAATCTGAACGATGCTGAGGAAAGGTGTGAGGGGCTCATCAAGAGCAAGATCCAGCTGGAGGCCAAACTCAAAGAGACGACCGAGAGGCTGGAGGACGAGGAGGAGATGAATGCTGAGTTGACTGCCAAGAAGAGGAAGCTGGAGGATGAGTGCTCTGAGCTGAAGAAGGACATTGATGACCTGGAGCTCACCTTGGCCAAAGTGGAGAAGGAGAAGCACGCCACCGAAAACAAGGTATCATAAACAGTCCAACAAAACAATAATCCAAACAATAACCAACTCAAAATGTAGCTAAACAGAAATTGAATTCAAGTTGTTTTGTGGGTGCAGGGAAAATCAAGACCCAAAATAATGGAATGTCAGTTTCGGGTTACTCCCCACATCCATTGCATGTTCTTCTCCCCCCTCGTTTATGACTTCCCCTTAGTACTCCGGAGTACACTGCCATCTAGTGTTGAATCTATAGGAAAGTATTTGTTGATATTTCTAATCTGAATTAAATGAATTAAATATATAACTCAATCTCTCCTTTATAGGGAGATGACCAATGACTAATTTTGGCTGGTGCTGTTTTCAGGTTAAAAACCTGACAGAGGAGATGGCGTCTATGGATGAGAGTGTTGCCAAGCTGACCAAGGAGAAGAAAGCCCTCCAAGAGGCCCACCAGCAGACACTGGATGACCTGCAGGCAGAGGAGGACAAAGTCAACACTCTGACCAAGTCCAAGACCAAGCTGGAACAGCAAGTGGACGACGTGAGTGGAGTTTGACATTTTGGCCATGAGAGTATGCAAGATGATATTATCTACAGTTGTTTAGATTTTGAACAATATGTGTGTGTTTTTATCTTGTAGCTTGAGGGTTCTCTGGAGCAAGAGAAGAAGCTCCGTATGGACCTTGAGAGAGCCAAGAGAAAGCTGGAGGGAGATCTGAAACTGGCCCAGGAGTCCATAATGGACCTGGAGAATGACAAGCAGCAGTCTGATGAGAAAATCAAGAAGTAAACACAAACAAATGTTTACAGTATCACTGCCATATTGATCATAATGGTTGTTCTTGACATATTCTTGTAATTATCAATTAGCATTTGCACGTGATTCTTAAAAGCAAAGTGAATGGTAGGATATTCTCCCTTTACACAATCAAATTAACTCCGCAATCGACGTGTTTGTGTTTCTTAGGAAGGACTTTGAGACCACTCAGCTCCTCAGCAAGATAGAGGATGAGCAGTCTCTGGGAGCTCAGCTGCAGAAGAAGATCAAGGAACTCCAGGTACAGTACAGGATCTAAGCTCCAGTACAGGAAAGAACACACCTGAATCATTTCCTTAGAAGATGTATTCTGATAGCACACATTCTTCCTTGTGGCTTCTGATGGCTCAGTAGGTTGGAAGATGGTGCTTCTTACCATTATGGTTTTGGTTTGACACATGGGACACTGTCTACTTAATATATTAGTGGAACTGACTCTCTGTTAACACATTTATACAAAATATACAAACTCTTATTCTTTCATGTTTCAACTGTATTGTAGTGTTCATCCCCCCTGCTCCTGTTCCCTGTTCTAGGCCCGTATTGAGGAGCTGGAGGAGGAAATTGAGGCTGAGCGTGCTGCCAGGGCTAAGGTTGAGAAGCAGAGGGCCGATCTCTCCAGGGAACTTGAGGAGATCAGCGAGAGGCTGGAGGAGGCCGGAGGCGCCACTGCTGCTCAGATTGAGATGAACAAGAAGCGCGAGGCTGAGTTCCAGAAGCTGCGTCGTGATCTTGAAGAGTCCACTTTGCAGCATGAGGCCACAGCCGCCGCTCTGCGCAAGAAGCAGGCCGACAGTGTGGCTGAGCTCGGGGAGCAGATCGACAACCTTCAACGTGTCAAGCAGAAGCTGGAGAAAGAGAAGAGTGAGTACAAGATGGAGATTGATGACCTCTCCAGCAACATGGAGGCTGTCGCCAAGGCTAAGGTGAGTAGTGATGTTTTAGTCAAGCAGTGTTGAGGAAGGTCAACTTCATTAATATTCAAGTGAACTGAAGTTGACAAGAGTCCCATGTATAAAGTAATGTTGGGACTTGTTTCACTAACAGGGCAATCTGGAGAAGATGTGCCGTACACTTGAGGACCAGCTGAGCGAGCTCAAGACTAAGAATGATGAGAATGTTCGCCAGGTCAACGACATCAGCGGACAGAGGGCCAGACTCCTGACAGAAAATGGTACCGTCAACAATGAACAACAAACCAACGTAGTGTACAATAACGTGTTGGAGGCTGCATCTATATAGTCCAGTCCACATACTGTAGATTCTACAGTCCTATTCACCACCTAACATTGCCCTACGATACCTCAAAATACGTTGTTAATTGTAGTGAACAGAGATCCCATTAACAAGATGTCCCTCTATCCCTGCAGGTGAGTTTGGACGCCAGCTGGAGGAGAAGGAAGCCCTGGTGTCTCAGCTGACAAGAGGCAAACAGGCCTTCACCCAGCAGGTTGAGGAGATGAAGAGACTGATTGAGGAGGAGGTCAAGGTAAGGAATCCAAAATGGACACCACCGACTACAGAGTTTAGAGCCAAATCTTCAAATAGATTGTGACTATGCCACCCTCAGACTTCTACTGCAATTTGTTTTACTCTTCTGGTCTTTATCTTTCTCTCTTTGTCTCTCACAGGCTAAAAACGCACTGGCCCACGGTGTCCAGTCTGCCCGCCATGACTGTGATCTCCTGAGAGAGCAGTTTGAGGAGGAGCAGGAGGCCAAGGCAGAGCTGCAGCGCGGCATGTCCAAGGCCAACAGTGAGGTGGCTCAGTGGAGGACTAAGTATGAAACTGATGCCATCCAACGCACAGAAGAGCTGGAGGAGGCCAAGTGAGTCACACGCAACAGCAAAAACTCAAATATGGGGTGTGGATGGTGAGGGTGGTAGGGGGCTCTGAGAAAATGTTACATCAATATGTGTTGTAGCATTTGTAGCATTTATTGTAGCATTTGTAGCATTTATTGTAGCATTTGTAGCATTTATTGTAGCATTTGTAGCATTTATTGTAGCATTTGTAGCATTTATTGTAGCATTTGTAGCATTTATTGTAGCATTTATTGTAGCATTTGTAGCATCTATTGTAGCATTTGTTTTCAACAAATTGGTCACAATAAAAACCAACCTCTTTATCGTCCAACAGGAAGAAGCTGGCCCAGCGTCTGCAGGAGGCTGAGGAGACCATTGAGGCGACCAACTCCAAGTGCGCCTCCCTGGAGAAGACCAAGCAGAGGCTGCAGGGAGAGGTGGAGGACCTCATGATTGACGTTGAGAGAGCCAACGCCATGGCCGCCAACCTAGACAAGAAGCAGAGGAACTTTGACAAGGTGAAAATGCATTTTCTGTCTGCTACATGTGATCAATTGTAGTAAAATGTTAGTTTATTTCTTATTCAAAACTCTTCATTATTGACTTCTAATGAAAATCCCATGGATTTCCCTAGGTTCTGGCAGAGTGGAAGCAGAAGTATGAGGAGGGCCAGGCTGAGCTGGAAGGAGCTCAGAAGGAAGCTCGCTCTATGAGCACTGAACTCTTCAAGATGAAGAACTCCTACGAGGAGGCTCTGGATCATCTGGAGACTCTGAAGAGAGAGAACAAGAACCTGCAACGTGAGATTTTGAAAAAAGTTATATTGAGTTCATCTTTGACTAGGGTTTTGAAAATGGAAGGAACCGTAATCATCAAAATGACTTTTACACCATCTCCGTGTTTTCATGTAGACTTAAAAATATTATGATTTAGTCATCGGTATTCCTTTGAACAACTCAAGGAAGTGCAGGGCAATTAGAGTTGCAAGACCGTATGAAGTGCTACTCTTTAATGAACTGTTATTATGATTTAATGTCAACTTGAGAGCATTGGTGATTTCCACTGAAAATCTAAAGTCTAAACTGCTCCTCTGTTTGTGTGTGCAGAGGAGATCTCTGACCTGACTGAGCAGATTGGAGAGACTGGCAAGAGCATCCATGAGCTGGAGAAGGCCAAGAAGACAGTGGAGACAGAGAAGTCTGAGATCCAGACCGCTCTGGAGGAGGCTGAGGTACAAACTACAACTGTATGATGGGAAAAGGAGTGTTACACTAGCCCAGGGCTTCTAAAACCTTTTCAGCTCGAGACTCAAACGAGAAGTTGACCATCCTCCCATGACCCAAATTAAGAGTAAACTGTATATTTAATTCCTTGTGTTATACACATCCAAGTGTAATAAACACAATTCGTTTGACTGTTTCTCTTTGTCCAGGGCACACTGGAGCACGAGGAATCCAAGATTCTGCGTGTGCAGCTGGAGCTGAACCAGATTAAGGGCGAGGTGGACAGGAAGATCGCTGAGAAGGACGAAGAGATGGAGCAGATCAAGAGGAACAGCCAGAGGGTGGTTGACTCCATGCAGAGCACCCTGGACTCTGAGGTCAGGAGCAGGAATGACGCCCTGAGGGTGAAGAAGAAGATGGAGGGAGACCTGAACGAGATGGAGATCCAGCTGAGCCACGCCAACAGGCAGGCCGCTGAGTCCCAGAAACAGCTGAGGAACATCCAGGGACAGTTCAAGGTAAAGGGACTGGGACATCAGGCTCAACAACCTGAACATGGGGAGGTATTTGTTTGTGAATCTGTAGAAAAGAATTGAAGAGTGGATTAATATACTGTAGAAAGGTAGGGAAACTGGGGAAGTTCTTACCAATTTACATTTCTATGAATGATCCTATCGCCCCTACTTTCCAATGAGTCCTAATGAACCTATGTCATTGTGAATCCCAGGATGCCCAAATGCACCTTGATGACGCCGTCCGTGCCTCAGAGGACATGAAGGAGCAGGCAGCCATGGTGGAGCGCAGAAACGGCCTGATGATGGCTGAAATTGAGGAGCTGAGAGTTGCTCTGGAGCAGACAGAGAGAGGCCGCAAAGTGGCTGAGACTGAGCTGGTAGACGCCAGCGAGCGCGTCGGACTGTTGCACTCCCAGGTATGGGTCAAAAGCCATTTCTAATGAAACGCGACCAAGCATCTGGAATTCGACAGTGCTGCCTTTTACATTTTCATCATTTCTGCCCTGTGACTTTGTAAGGTCTCTTGAGCGTCAAAACAAATGGTCTCGTTTCCTCTTCCAGAACACCAGCCTTCTGAACTCCAAGAAGAAGCTGGAGACTGACCTGGTGCAGGTGCAGGGAGAGGTGGACGACATTGTCCAGGAGGCCAGGAACGCAGAGGAGAAGGCCAAAAAGGCCATCACTGATGTGAGTCCTTATGATCGATTGAATAATGTCAACTTTGATTTGTCCTAAAGGGCCAATGGTAGCTGGGCTGGTTAACCACAACAAGGATCTCAGAGGGAAGTTATGATTGGTGTAGTGTTGGGAATCCCAGATGTAGGGCAACAGCACTAAGTCTGGGAATTGTGTCAGATTTTCTTGGCCAAAATGGGGAAGGTGCTCTTCAGACAGGTAAATCTACCAACAAATCGTGAGTTTGGCCAGGCGGGGCCTAAAAATAATCTCAATGGAACCATGACAAAGGCAGACCCACAATGCGGACACAGATAGCTAGGCTAATAAAAGCCACAGCTAGTCATTATTATTATTACTATTATCATCATGACACATGCAAACTACTTACATGTACTTGCAAAATACACTAACTGGAAATATGCTTCATATAGCTAGCAACTGTAAATGTTCGGCAGGGTTCTGGACAGATTTTTACAGCGTCCCACTACGCCCTTTCCTCTCTGTCAAGCTGTCAGTTGTTTTAGTGAACCCATGTATGCTGGAACGTTGGTTACCCATCTGTCTGGGAGGCAACACAACTGTCTAGAGAGACTATGATTGGTGCCAGTTGGTGCATAAATTCAACAAACGACCATTCCAGGCGGCCATGATGGCCGAGGAGCTGAAGAAGGAGCAGGACACCAGCTCTCACCTGGAGAGGATGAAGAAGAACCTGGAGGTCACAGTCAAGGACCTGCAGCACCGTCTGGATGAGGCTGAGAATCTGGCCATGAAGGGAGGCAAGAAGCAGCTCCAGAAACTGGAGTCCAGGGTGAGTTAACAGCAGAGTGGATTGAAAGTCTGAATGATGGACATTTATTTCATTATAATAAAATACATACTGTAGGTCCATTGAGTTATGACATTCTGTCAATAATGCACCTAGACAATGAAAAGCTGTTCTCATTACAGACCATAATATTCATTACAGACCATAATATTCATTACAGACCATAATACTCATTACAGACCATAATACTCATTACAGACCATAATATTCATTACAGACCATAATACTCATTACAGACCATAATACTCATTACAGACCATAATATTCATTACAGACCATAATACTCATTACAGACCATAATACTCATTACAGACCATAATACTCATTACAGACCATAATATTCATTACATACCATAATATTCATTACAGACCATAATACTCATTACAGACCATAATATTCATTACAGACCATAATATTCATTACAGACCATAATACTCATTACAGACCATAATATTCATTACAGACCATAATATTCATTACAGACCATAATATTCTAAACGTTAAACTACATAGAAACAGACAACGATTGTGCCTCTTTGACTTAGAATAATAGACCTGTTTTGAAAAGATTTGTCCCGTCTGATTTCGAATGCCTACGTTAATTTCTTCCATAAAAGGTGCGTGAGCTGGAGACTGAGGTGGAGGCCGAGCAGAGAAGAGGTGTAGACGCGGTCAAGGGAGTCCGCAAGTATGAGCGCAGAGTCAAGGAGCTCACTTACCAGGTAAGAGAAAGTGTCTTCTTCACACACTTGACACTAACACAGACAGGTTCGTGTGTAAAAACTATGTGGCATTGACTCTTTGATCTTCTCCCACAGACTGAGGAGGATAAGAAGAACGTTGGCAGACTTCAGGACCTGGTAGATAAGCTGCAGATGAAAGTCAAGGCCTACAAGAGGCAGGCTGAGGAAGCGGTGAGTCATATGTAACAGTATAACTTTAGACCGTCCCCTCGCCCCTACCCGGGCGCGAACCAGGGACCCTCTGCACATATCAACAACAGTTTAACCCCTCAGTAGACATTACAAAACTTAATGTGCCTATAGTTTAGTGTAAGTGCTAATACACATCAGTCCACAATGACTCAACTGAAGAACTTATGTACTTTTCTGAGTGCCTCCCATATGCCTATGTGTTGTTAGCAACTTAAAGGAGAGGGGGTTGAATATTCATTTGCTGTGCCGGAGGGCCGGGGGCTGGGGGGCCGGGGGGCCGGGGTCCGGGGGCTGGGGGGTCGGGGGGCCTGGGGCCTGGGGGCCGGGGGCCTATTTGAATGCTGATGTTCTGCTCTCCTATTTCCCCTAACCCAGGAGGAAGCATCCAACCAGCACATGTCTAAGTTCAGGAAGGTTCAGCACGAGCTGGAGGAGGCTGAGGAGCGTGCTGACATCGCTGAGACTCAGGTCAACAAGCTCAGAGCCAAGAGCCGTGACAGTGGAAAGGTACAGAGATGCTGCTGAACCTACAACTGATTGACACCTGATTCACACCTGATTCACACCTGATTCACACCTGATTCACACCTGATTCACACCTGATTCATGTTCAAACATGACCACATCAACACCACCTATGATTCATCCTTCACTGAGGTCAATACTGACCTTTTACACTCACTCAAACGTATTGAACATCTCCAAGAAGCACATCAGGGCAACAACAAAAAAGATTCCTTCAAACTAAGTTGGTACTTCAAAAATGGAAAATTAAAGCTTAGCATTGAGCCTTAAATGCATTATAGTGTTATATATTTAGCATGTTTATAATTAATACTGACCCGTTCTTGTCTTTCTTCTTACAGGGCAAAGAAGCTGCTGAATAAACGAAGATCAAACTATTGAAGATGAAAGTCTTTTCATTTTCCTGTGTTGCATAAAATATGATTTTCATGGTAAAATGTCGAGCATTGATTAAAAACACTTAGGCCTACGTACACTTCCTTTGTGACTGTGGACTTATTACTCAGATAACAGCTTTTTTCATACTAGATATTGTGCTTTAATTAAAGGAGCAATCTGGGATTCCAACCACAATACAGCGATCACTTATTTTGGTAAACAGCCGAGGTATGAGGCTGGAAAAAACTCTCACATTCATTCAGAGCTATGGATGAATGAACTGACCATTCATAACATCAAGAAAATAGTTTGAACCCTTTACCGTTTCAGGGGAAAAAGAAAACAAGGCAACAGTAAACATGTTATCCCCCACATTCGGTGCCAGAAGAGTAGCGTTTTAAGTGTTTTTCACAAAATTCCAAATGGCGTAATATCTATAATGGCGGACCATATGGGGCCCTGAGGCAAATGTGTCACTCGTGAGGAGAGGGACCCACAGTATGTACAGAATTTCAAAACATTAGGTCAAACGGGGTGAGGGCTGTGAACTGTTCAAAGTTAGCATTTTCAATTTCTTATAGCGCCACCACCTGGCCAAGACGCATCATTCACCCAAATCGTCAAAATCGGGCCACTGCTGTCTGAGACATCGTGTGTGACTAACGTTGTACGAATGTTGGCACGTACTAACGGACAGAGTCAGATTCATAGTCCCCTCCCCGATTTCATCGTGGGGGGACAAAAATAAGAGAAACACGTTCATCTCCCGTGGACAGACTACGTCAACAAAGATGGTAGTCGAGCATCTGACCAAATGTCGGTGAGATTTTATTTCTGGGTTATTATCAGAGATCACACATAATTGGAAAAGGTGATTTCCAGCAGACTTACACTTACAGTTGGCCTAGTGTTGGGCCAGTAACCCAAGGCTGCCAGTTTGAACCCCTGAGCAGACATACACTTACAGTTGGCCTAGTGTTGGGCCAGTAACCCACGGCTGCCAGTTTGAACCCCTGAGCAGACATACACTTACAGTTGGCCTAGTGTTGGGCCAGTAACCCACGGCTGCCAGTTTGAACCCCTGAGCAGACTTACACTTACAGCTGGCCTAGTGTTGGGCCAGTAACCCACGGCTGCCAGTTTGAACCCCTGAGCAGACTTACACTTACAGTTGGCCTAGTGTTGGGCCAGTAACCCACGGCTGCCAGTTTGAACCCCTGAGCAGACTTACACTTACAGTTGGCCTAGTGTTGGGCCAGTAACCCACGGCTGCCAGTTTGAACCCCTGAGCAGACATACACTTACAGTTGGCCTAGTGTTGGGCCAGTAACCCACGGCTGCCAGTTTGAACCCCTGAGCAGACATACACTTACAGTTGGCCTAGTGTTGGGCCAGTAACCCAAGGCTGCCAGTTTGAACCCCTGAGCAGACATACACTTACAGTTGGCCTAGTGTTGGGCCAGTACCCCAAGGCTGCCAGTTTGAACCCCTGAGCAGACATACACTTACAGTTGGCCTAGTGTTGGGCCAGTAACCCAAGGCTGCCAGTTTGAACCCCTGAGCAGACAAGGTGAAAAGTATCTGTCGTTCTTCCCTTGAGCAACGCAGATAACGCCACACAACAACACTCCCCGGGTGCCCATTTGTGGGCCATCAGTTGATTGACAGTTAGTTATTTATTTTATTTGTCACATGCGGCGAATACAACAGGTGTAGTAGACCTTACAGTGAAATGCTGAATACAACAGGTGTAGTAGTCCTTACCGTGAAATGCTGAATACAACAGGTGTAGTAGACCTTACAGTGAAATGCTGAATACAACAGGTGTAGTAGACCTTACAGTGAAATGCTGAATACAACAGGTGTAGTAGACCTCACAGTGAAATGCTGAATACAACAGGTGTAGTAGACCTTACCGTGAAATGCTGAATACAACAGGTGTAGTAGACCTTACCGTGAAATGCTGAATACAACAGGTGTAGTAGACCTTACCGTGAAATGCTGAATACAACAGGTGTAGTAGACCTTACCGTGAAATGCTGGAGACAACAGGTGTAGTCCTTACCGTGAAATGCTTACTTACAAGCCTTTAAACCAACAATGCAGTTTTAAGAAAATAGAGTTAAGAAAATATTTACTAAAACGAATGTCAAAAATAAAAAATGTAAAAAAGTAACACAATAAAATAAAAATAACGAGACTATATACAGGGTGTACCGGTACCGGGTCAATGTGTGGGGGTACAGGTCAGTCGAGGTAATTTGTACATGTAGGTAAGGGTAAAGTGACTATGCATAGATAATAAACAGCGAGTAGCAGCAGCGTAAAAACAAAGGTGGTGGAGGGGGGGGGTGGGGGGTCAATGTAAATAGTCCAGGTGGCCATTTAATTAATTGTTCAGCAGTCTTATGGCTTGGGGGGTAGAAGCTGTTAAGGACCATTGTGGACCTAGACGCTCCCGTACCGCTTGCCGTGCTGTAGCAGAGGGAACAGTCAGAACACTTTGGTGACTGGAGTCTTTGACAATTTTATGGGCATTCCTCTGACACTGCCTGTTATATAGGTCCTGGATTGCAGGAAGCTTGGTCCCAGTGATGTACTGGGCGGTCTGCACTACCCTCTGTAGTGCCTTACGGTCGGATGCTGAACAGTTGCTATACCAGGCGGTGATGCAACTGGTCAGGATGCTCTCGATGATGCAGCTGAAGAACTTTTTGAGGATCTGGGGATCCATGCCAAATCTTTTCAGTCTCCTGAGGGGGAAAAAGGCATTGTCGTGTGCTCTTCACAAGTTTCTTGGTGTGTTTGGACCATGATAGTTTGTTGGTGATGTGGACACCAAGGAACTTGATAAACTCTCGACCCGCTCCACTACAGCCCCGTCGATGTGAATAGGGGCGTGTTCGGCCCTCCTTTTCCTGTAGTCCACAATCAACTCCTTTGTCTTGCTCACGTTAAGGGAGAGATTGTTGTCCTGGCACCACACTACCAGGTCTCTGACCTCCTCCCTATAGGCTGTCTCATAGTTGTTGGTGATCAGGCCTAACACTGTTGTGTCATCAGAAAACTTAATGATGATATTGGAGTAATGCTTGGCCCCGCAGTCGTGGGTGAACAGGGAGTACAGGAGGGGACTAAGCACGCACCTCTGAGGGGCCTCGTGTTGAGAATCAGCGTGGCAGATGTGTTGTTGCCTACCTTTACCACCTGGGGGCGGCCTGTCAGGAAGTCCAGGAACCAGTTGTAGAGGGAGGTGTTTGGTCCCAGGGTCCTTAGCTTAGTGATGAGATTTGTGGGCACTAAGGTGTTGAACCCTGAGCTGTAGTCAATGAACAGCATTCTCACATAGGTGTTCCTTTTGTCTAGAGTTTCCGGGATGGTGGTGTTGATGTGAGCCATGACCAGCCTTTCAAAGCACGTCATGGCTACCAACATGAGTGCTACGGGGTGGTAGTCATTTAGACAGGTTACCTTCACTTTCTTGTGCACAGGGACTATGGTGGTCTGCTTGGTATCACAGACTCGGTCCGGGAGAGGTTGAAAATGTCAGTGAAGACACTTGTGCATGCTCTGAGTACACTTCCTGGTAATTTGTCTGGCCACTCAGCCTTGTGAATGTTGAGCTGTTTAAAGGTCTTTCTCACATCGGGTACGGAAAGCGTGATCACACAGTCGTCCGGAACAGCTGGTGCTCTCATGCATGCTTCAGTGTTGCTTGCCTCGATGCGAGCATAAAAGGAATTTAGCCAGGATGGTAGGCTCGCGTCACTGGACAGCTCGCGGCTGTGCTTCCCTTCATAGTCTGTAATAGTTTGCAAGCCCTGCCACATCCGACGAGCGTCAGAGCCGGTGTAGTAGGATTCAATCTTAGTCCTGTATTGACGCTTTGCCTGTTTGATGGTTTGTATGGTGGCATAGTGGGATTTCTTATAATGATTAGTGTTCCGTTCCTTGATAGCGGCAGGTCTAGCCTTCCTTGATAGCGGCAGGTCTAGCCTAGCTCAGTGTGGATGTTGCCTGTAATCCATGGTTTTTGGTAGGGATATGTACGTACGTTCACTGTGGGGACAACTTCGTCGATGCATCGGTGACTGAGGTGGTGTACTCCTCAATGTCATTGGATGAATCCCGGAACATATTCCAGTCTGTGCTAGCAAAACAGTCCTGTAGCGTAGCATCCACGTCATCTGACCACTTATATATAGAGCGAGTCAATGGTATTTCCTGCTTTAGTTTTTGCTTGTAAGCAGGAATCAGGATATAATTATGGTCAGATTTGCCAAATGGAGGGTGAGGGAGAGCTTTGTACGTGTGGAGTAAAGGTGGTCTAGAGTTTTTTTCCTCAGGTTGCACATGTGACATGCTGGTAGAAATGAGGTAGAACTGATTTAAGTTTTCCTGCATTAAAGTCTCCGGCCACCAGGAGCGCCGCTTTAGGATGAGCATTTTCTTGTTTGCTTATGGCCTTATACAGTTTGTTGAGTGCAGTCTTAGTGCCAGCGTCGGTTTGTGGTGGTAAATAGACGGCTATGAAAATTATAGATGAAAACTAATTTGGTAGATAGCAGTAGCAGCAGCGTATGTGATGAGTCAAAATAATTAGTGCAATAGGGTTGGTCAATCCAGATAGTAGCTATTTGGTTAACTATTTATCAGTTTTATGGCTTTGGGAGTAGAATCTGTTCAGGGTCTCGTTGGTTACAGACTTGGTGCATCAGTACTGCTTGCCGTGCGCCAGCAGAGAGAACAGTCTATGACTTGGGTGGCTGGAGTCATTGACCATTTTTAGGGCCTTCGTCTGACACTGTCTTG
>NC_092152.1:7208313-7223313 GCF_045791955.1 Oncorhynchus clarkii lewisi
GTAATGAAGAAGTACGGCCATCTTGAATCAGTGTAACGTTATGTGTACTGTTTGAGAGTTGCACAAGACTAGAAAGCATGCTTGAGTTTGTTGTCGTCCTGTATTGAAAACAGATGGACCCATCTTCAATTTGATCGATTATTAACGTTTAAAAATACCTAAAGTTGTATTACAAAAGTAGTTTGAAATGTTTTGGCAAAGTTTTCCAGGTAACTTTTGAGATATTTTGTAGTGACGTTGCGCAAATTGGAAGCTGCTTTTTTCTGGATCAAACGCGCCAATTAAATGGACATTTTGGAGATATATGGACGGAATTAATCGAACAAAAGGACCAATTGTGATGTTTATGGGACATATTGGAATGCCAACAGAAGAAGCTCGTCAAAGGTAAGGCGTGTTTTATATTTTATTTATGCGTTTTGTGTAGCGCCTGCAGGGTTGAAATATGCTACTCTCTCTTTGTTTACTGTTGTGCTATCATCAGATAATAGCATCTTATGCTTTCGCCGAAAAGCCTTTTTGAAATCTGACATGTTGGCTGGATTCACAACGAGTGTAGCTTTAATTTGGTATCTTACATGTGTGATTTAATGAAAGTTATATTTTTCTAGTATTTTATTTGAATTTGGCTCTCTGCATTTTCCATGGCTATTGGCCAAGTGGGACGCGACTGTCCCACCTATCCCAGAGAGGTTTAAATAAAGGTGAAATTAAAATTACCAAAAAAATGTAAAAATACCAAGAAGACAGTGAATTTTCCTGAGTGGCCAATTTACAGTTTGACTTAAATCTAGTTGAAAGTCTACAGTAAGACCTGACAATGGTTGTCTAGCAATGATCAACAACTAATTTGACAGAGCTTGAAGAATTTAGAAATTAATAATGGGTAAATGTTGCACAATCCAGGTGTAGAAATTTCCTTAGAGACTTACACATAAATAAAATAATTGTAAAAAAATTACTCAGGGGTGTGTTAACGTATATATATTAGATATTTATATTTAATTTTTAATCAATTTGCAAAGAGAGGAAGAGGGAGAGGGAGAGAGAGAGAGAGAGAGAGAGAGATGGGGAGAGAGAGAGGGAGAGAGAGAGAGAAAGAGAGAGAGGAAGAGGGAGAGAGAAAGAGGGAGAGAGAGAGAGAGAGGGAGAGGGAGAGGGAGAGGAAGAGGGTGGGTAAATGTTGCACAATCCAGGTGTAGAAATTTCCTTAGAGACTTACACATAAATAAAATAATTGTAAAAAAATTACTCAGGGGTGTGTTAACGTATATATATTAGATATTTATATTTAATTTTTAATCAATTTGCAAAGAGAGGAAGAGGGAGAGGGAGAGAGAGAGAGAGAGAGAGAGAGATGGGGAGAGAGAGAGGGAGAGAGAGAGAGAAAGAGAGAGAGGAAGAGGGAGAGAGAAAGAGGGAGAGAGAGAGAGAGAGGGAGAGGGAGAGGGAGAGGAAGAGGGTGAGAGGGAGAGAGAAAGAGGGAGAGAGAGAGAGAGAGAGAGGGAGAGGAAGAGAGAGGGAGAGAGGGAGAGGGAGAAGGAGAGGAAGAGAGAGGGAGAGAGGGAGAGGGAGAGAGAGAGAGAGAGAGAGAGAGAGGGAGAGAGAGAGGGAGAGGGAGAGAGAGAGAGAAAGAGAGAGGAAGAGGGAGAGAGAGAGAGGAAGAGGGAGAGGAAGAGAGAGAAAGAGAGAGAGGAAGAGGGAGAGAGAGGGAGAGGGAGAGAGTGGAAGAGGGAGAGGATGAGGAAGAGGGAGAGAGAGAGAGGAAGAGGGAGAGGGAGAGAGAGAGAGAGAGAGAGAGAGGGAGAGAGAGAGAAAGAGAGAGAGAGAGAGAGAGAGAGGGAGGGAGGGAGAGGAAGAGAGAGAGAGAGAGAGAGAGAGAGAGAGAGAGAGAGAGAGAGAGAGAGAGAGGGAGGAAGAGAGGGAGAGAGGGAGAGAGGGAGAGAGGGAGAGGAAGAGAGGGAGAGAGGGAGAGGAAGAGAGGGAGAGAGAGAGGGATAGGGAGAGAGGAAGAGGGAGAGGAAGAGAGGGAGAGAGGGAGAGGAAGAGAGAGGGAGAGTGAGAGTGGAAGAGAGATAATATTTTAGTTTATTCTACTCCCAGAAACAGCTAGCTATTATGAAGAAGGGAAAAAGGGAATCTGCACCATTTGACACAGTTACACAGTTATCTGTATCTCCTCACTCTGTTATGTCCCCATTAAAACCTCTAGTTCATGTCCATATACTGTCCCCTGTCTGATGGCCCAGCAGCAGCAACTGAGGAGGATGAAGAGCAAACTGTGCCTGAAAGACTAACATAAACCTCATCCTGCATATTTGACACACCTTTTCCTGCATCTTTCCTGCATCTTTCCTGCCCATCTGACAGCTTTCCTGACACCCATTCATCTTTTCTCGAGTTATGGAGATAGATACAGTGTCCTCAGAAAGATTTCAAGCCCCTTGACTTATTGCAGATTCTGTTGTGTTACAGCCTGAATTCAAAAATTAATTAAATATACAGTATGTTTTTTACTCACAATACTACACACAATACCCCGTAATGACAACGTGAAAACATGTTTTTAGAAATCTTTGCTAATTTATTGAAAATGAAATACAGAAATATCTAATTTACACAAAATCTTTAAAAACACCAGCAAATCAGCTCCAAGTGATTTTAAGTTATGAAATGTGTTCAAAAGAATTCCCACGCATAACAGAAAGATATAGGGAGCTCTAAAAGTATCGGGACAGTGGCATATTTGTTGTTGTTTTGGCTCTGTACACATCGTGAATAATTATGAGTGAGAAGGTTACAAATGCACAAATATCATAACCCTCAAGACATGCTAACCTCTCATCGTTACAATAACAGGGAGGGGTTAGCATGTTATATCATACCCCCAAGACATGCTAACCTCTCATCGTTACAATAACAGGTAAGGGTTAGCATGTTATATCATACCCCCAAGACATGCTAACCTCTCATCGTTACAATAACAGGTAAGGGTTAGCATGTTATATCATACCCTCAAGATATGCTAACCTCTCATCGTTACAATAACAGGGGAGGTCAGAATTTTTGGGGGTGGTATGAGTCATCACAAGTCATTCCCTAATCATGGTAGCATCAACATTAATGTAGAACTGTTTAGAAATATATTAAATTCTTATTTACAATAAAAGTGACACCAAAATGACACATTGATTTACCATTGATTTCTAAATGGGCACAACATAATTTGAAACACAAACAGCAAATTAATCCAACAAGTTTGTAGAGTCACAAGCTTGATGTAGTCATTGAGTGCTATGAATATGGGACCAAACACTTCTGTTTTTCTACTTTAATGCACATAAGGGAATTTGTCCCAATACTTTTGGTCCCCTAAAATGAGGAGAATATGTACAAAAGGTGCTGTAATCTCGAAACCGCTCACCCGATATGGATGAAAATACCCTTTAATTAAAGCTGACAGTCTGCAATGTCTCATTTCAAATCCAAAGTGCTGGAGAACCAAAACAACAATAATAACATGTGTCACTGTCCCAACACTTCTGGAGCTCACTGAATATGTGGTCATATACAAATATAAGCAAGGTTTTGAAATTGTTACATTTTAGTCAAATATTATATATTTTTGGACTTCTTGCAGTCAATTTGCAGTCTACAAACAATTTGTAATTATATTCTGGCCCCCTGACCATCCACTCAAGGAAAAATCAGCCTGTGGCTGAATCTAGTTGATGATCCCTTCTATAGAAATTGTATAGAATCAGCTTGATGCCCTCCGTCGAAGATTCTTGGACCTTCTTTTTTGATATTTTCAGTGGTATTGTTAACAAACACGCCCCCATGAAGATAATGATAATTATAAACAGGTTCAGCCCCTGGTTTGACAGTGATCTTGCAGAGTTACTCCACCTCAAGAATTGCATTTGGCGAAAAGCTCGGCACACGCATACTCAGGCTAACTGGCTCTCGTTCAGGCAAATGAGAAATAAGTGCACTCAGGCTATCTGGAAGGTCAAAGTCTGTTACCTTAATTAAGGAGCACTACTCTCTCTGTGGGTCTCACCCCAAGAAGTTCTGGAGAGGACAAAAATCAGTTAACCACCTAACTGAGGAACTCAATTTAACCTTGCGCAATACCCTAGATGCAGTTGCACCCCTAAAAACTAAAAACATTTGTCATAAGAAACTAGCTCCCTGGTATACAAAAAATACTCTGAAAATGCTCTGAAGCAAGCTTCCAGAAAATTGGAACGGAAATGGCGTCACACCAAACTGGAAGTCTTCCGACTAGCTTGGAAAGACAGTACCGTGCAGTATCGAAGAGCCCTCACTGCTGCTCGATCATCCTATTTTTAATTTAACTTAATTGAGGAAAATAACAATCCGAAATTTATTTTTGATACTGTGGCAAAGCTAACTAAAAAGCAGCATTCCCCAAGAGAGGATGGCTTTCACTTGAGCAGTAATAAATTCATGAACTTCTTTGAGGAAAAGATCATGATCATTAGAAAACAAATAACGTACTCCTCTTTAAATCTGTGTTTTCCTCCAAAGCTCAGTTGACCTGAGTCTGCACAACTCTGCCAGGACCTAGGATCAAGAGGGACAATGATGAAAATAATCATGGCCTCTAAACCTTCAAGCTGTTTACTGAACTGTGTTCCAACTAAACTACTGAAAGAGCTGCTTCCTGTGCTTATAATAAACGTCTCTCTATCCACCGGATGTGTACCAAACTCACTAAAAGTCGCAGTAATAAAGCCTCTCTTGAAAAAGCCAAACCTTGACCCAGAAAATATAAAAAAAACTATCGACCTATATCGAATCTTCCATTCCTCTCAAAATGTTTTGAAAAAGCTGTTGCACAGCAACTCACTGCCTTCCTGAAGACAAACAATGTATACGAAATGCTTCAGTCTGGTTTTAGACCCCATCATAGCACTGAGACGGCACTTGTGAAGGTGGTTACCTTTTAATGGCATCGGAACGAGGCTCTGCATCTGTCCTCGTGCTCCTAGACCTTAGTGCTGCTTTTGATACCATCAATCACCACATTCTTTTGGAGAGATTGGAAACCCAAATTGGTCTACACGGACAAGTTCTGGCCTGGTTTAGATCTTATCTGTCAGAAAGATATCAGTTTGTCTCTGTGAATGGTTTGCCCTCTGACAAATCAACTGTAAATATCGGTGTTCCACAAGGTTCCATTTTAGGACCACTATTGTTTTCACTATATATTTTACCTCTTGGGGATGTCATTCGAAAACATAATGTTAACTTTCACTGCTATGCGGATGACACACAGCTATACATTTCAATGAAACATGGTGAAGCCCCAAAATTGCCCTCGCTAGAAGCCTGTGTTTCAGACATAAGGAAGTGGATGGCTGCAAACGTTCTACTTTCAAACTCGGACAAAACAGAGATGCTTGTTCTAGGTCCCAAGAAACAAAGAGATCTTCTGTTGAATCTGACAATTAATCTTGATGGTTGTACAGTCGTCTCAAATAAAACTTTGAAGGACCTCAGCGTTACTCTTGACCCTGATCTCTCTTTTGACGATCATATCAAGACTGTTTCAAGGACAGCTTTTTTCCGCCTACATAACATTGCAAAAATCAGAAACTCTCTGTCCAAAAATGATGCAGAAAAATGTATCCATGCTTTTGTTACTTCTAGGTTAGACTACTGCAATGCTCTACTTTCCGGCTACCCGGATAAAGCACTAAATAAACTTCAGTTAGTGCTAAATACGGCTGCTAGAATCCTAACTAGAACCAAAAAATGTGATCATATTACTCCAGTGCCAGCCTCCCTACACTGGCTTCCTGTTAAGGCAAGGGCTGATTTCAGAGTTTAACTGCTAACCTACAAAGCATTACATGGGCTTGCTCCTACCTATCTTTCTGATTTGGTCCTGCCGTACATAACTACACGTACGCCACGGTCACAAGACGCAGGCCTCCTAATTGTCCCTAGAATTTCTAAGCAAACGGCTGGAGGCAGGGCTTTCTCCTATCGAGCTCCATTTTATGGAATGGTCTGCCTACCCATGTGAGAGACGCAGACTCGGTCTCAACCTTTAAGTCTTTACTGAAGACTCATCTCTTCAGTGGGTCATATGATTGAGTGTAGTCTGGCCCAGGAGTGTGAAGGGGAACGGAAAGGCTCTGGAGCAACGAACCGCCCTTGCTGTCTCTGCCTGACCGGTTCCCCTCTCTCCACTGGGATTCTCTGCCTCTAACCCTATTACAGGGGCTGAGTCACTGGCTTACTGGTGCTCTTTCATGCCGTCCCTAGGAAGGGTGCGTCACTTGAGAGGGTTGAGTTACTGACGTGATCTTCCTGTCTGGGTTGGAGCCCCCCCTTGGGTTGTGCCGTGGCGGAGATCTTTGTGGGCTATACTCAGCCTTGTCTCAGGATGGTAAGTTGGTGGTTGAAGAAATCCCTCTAGTGGTGTGGGGGCTGTGCTTTGGCAAAGTGGATGGGGTTATATCCTTCCTGTTTGGCCCTGTCCGGGGGTATCATCAGATGGGGCCACAGTGTCTCCTGACCCCTCTTGTCTCAGCCTCCAGTATTTATGCTGCAGTAGTTTGTGTCGGGGGACTAGGGTCAGTTTGTTATATCTGGGGTACTTCTCCTGTCTTATCCGGTGTCCTGTGTGAATTTAAGTATGCTCTCTCTAATTCTCTCTTTCTCTCTTTCTTTCTCGCTCTCGGAGTACCTGAGCCCTAGGACCATGCCTCAGGACTACCTGGCATGATGACTCCTTGCTGTCCCCAGGCAACCTGGCCGTGCTGCTGCTCCAGTTTCAACTGTTTCGCCTGCGGCTATGGAATCTTGACCTGTTCACCGGACTTGCTACCTGTCCCAGACCTGCTGTTTTCAACTCTCTAGAGACAGCAGGAGAGGTAGAGATACTCTTAATGATCGGCTATGAAAAGCCAACTGACATTTACTCCTGAGGTGCTGACTTGCTGCACCCTCGAAAACTACTGTGATTATTATGATTTGACCATGCTGGTCATTTATGAACATTTGAACATCTTGGCTATGTTCTCTAATAATCTCCACCCGGCACAGCCAGAAGAGGACTGGCCACCCCACATAGCCTGGTTCCTCTCTAGGTTTCTTCCTAGGTTTTGGCCTTTCTAGGGAGTTCTTCCTAGCCACCGTGCATCTACACCTGCATTGCTTGCTGTTTGGGGTTTTAGGCTGGGTTTCTGTACAGCACTTTGAGATATCAGCTGATGTACGAAGGGCTATATAAATACATTTGATTTGATTTGAAAAAGGTTAAAGACCTGGAGAATAAACCCTCTTCCTCACAGCTGCCCATGTCCCTTAATGTTGATGATGCGGTTGTTATTGACAATAAGCACATGGCTGAGCTCTTTAATAAGTCACGATTCCTATTTGACTCAGCCATGCCTCCTTGCCCGTCCAACATTTCCTCATCTCCCACCCCTTGTAATGGGACTATCCCTGATGCTCCTCCCACTTTTTAGCCTTGCCCCGCTACAAAGTTTCTCCCTGCAGGCGGTCACTGAGTCTGAGGTGCAAAAAGAGCTCCTGAAACTTGGCCCCCCAAAAAAACATCTGGGTCAGATGGTTTAGACCCTTTCTTCTTTAAGGTTGCTGCACCTATCATCGCCAAGCCTTTCTCTAACCTTTAACCCTCTCAGGGGAGGTGCCCATTGCTTGGAAGGCAGCCACGGTTCGTCCTTTATTTAAAAGGGGTAGATCTACCTGATCCAAACTGTTTTAGGCTATTTCTACTTTGCCCTGGTTTATCAAAAGTGTTTGAAAAACCTGTCAATAATCAACTGACTGGCTTTCTTGATGTCTATAGTATTCACTCTGGTATGCAATCTGGTTTCCGCTCAGGTTATGGATGTGTCACTGCAACCTTAAAGGTTCTCAATTATGTAATCATTGCCCTTGATTCTAAGCAATGTTGTGCTGCTATTTTTATTGACTTGACTAAAGCTTTTGATATGGTAGACCATTCCATTATTGTGGGCCAGCTAATCAGTATTGGTGTCTCTGAGGGGTCTTTGGCCTGGTTTGCTAACTACCTCTCTCAAAGAGTGCAGTGTATAAAGTCAGACAATCTGCTGTCTCAGTCACTGCCTGTCACCAAGGGAGTACCCCAAGGCTTGATCCTAGGCCCATGCTGTTCTCAATTTACATCAACAACATAGCTCAGGCAGTAGGGAGCTCTCGCATGCATTTATATGCATATGATACAGTCTTATACTCAGCTGGCCGCTCCCCAGAATTTGTGTTAAATGCTCTACAACAAAGCTTTCTTAGTGTCCAACAAGCTTTCTCTGCCCTAAACCTTCTTCTGAACACCTCCAAAACAAAGGTAATGTGGTTTGGTAAGAAGAATGCCCCTCCTCCCACAGATGTTATTACTACCTCTGAGGGTTTAGAGCTTGAGGTAGTCACCTCATACAAGTACTTGGGAGTATGGCTAGACGGTACACTGTCCTTCTCTCAGCACATATCAAAGCTGCAGGCTAAAGTTAAATCTAGATGTGGATTCCTCTATCATAATCGCTCCTCTTTCACCCCAGCTGCCAAACTAACCCTGATTCAGATGACCATCCTACGCATGCTAGATTATGGCGACATAATTTATAGATCAGCAGGTAAGGATGCTCTCGAGCGGCGAGATGTTCTTTACCATTCGGCCTTCAGATTTGCCTCCAATGCTCCTTATAGGACACATCACTGTACTCTATACTCCTCTGTAAACTGGTCATCTCTGTATGCCTGTCGCAAGACCCACTGGTTGATGTTTATTTATAAAATCCTCTTAGGCCTCACGAGCTGCACCAAACACTCAAACTGGACAGTTTTATCACAATCTCTTCATTCAGAGACTAAATCATGGACACTCTTACCGGCAGTTGTGGCTGCTTTGTGAGATGTATTGTTGTCTACCTTCGTGCCCTTTGTGCTGTTGTCTGTGCCCAATAATGTTTGTACCATGTTTTGTGCTGCTACCATGTTGTGTTGCTATCATGCTGTGTTGTCATGTTGTTTTGCTACCATGCTGTGTTGTAATTTTGTGTTGCTACCATGCTGTGTTGTTGTCTTAATTCTCTCTTTATGTGTTGTTGTCTCTCTTGGGTATGTGCTTATCAGCTTTGATTAGTCTTGGGTATGAGCTTATCAGCTTTGATTAGTCTTGGGTATGTGCTTATCAGCTTTGATTAGTCTTAGGTATGTGCTTATCAGCTTTGATTAGTCTTGGGTATGAGCTTATCAGCTTTGATTAGTCTTGGGTATGTGCTTATCAGCTTTGATTAGTCTTAGGTATGTGCTTATCAGCTTTGATTAGTCTTGGGTATGTGCTTATCAGCTTTGATTAGTCTTGGGTATGTGCTTATCAGCTTTGATTAGTCTTGGGTATGTGCTTATCAGCTTTGATTAGTCTTGGGTATGTGCTTATCAGCTTTGATTAGTCTTGGGTATGTGCTTATCAGCTTTCATTAGTCTTGGGTATGTGCTAATCAGCTTTGATTAGTCTTGGGTATGTGCTTATCAGCTTTCATTAGTCTTGGGGATGAGCTTATCAGCTTTGATTAGTCTTGGGTATGTGCTTATCAGCTTTGCACATCTGGATTTGGGGATTTTCTCCCATTCTTCCTTGCAGATGTTTAGTTAGATGGGGAGTAGTGGTGAACAGCAATCTTCAAGTCTTTCCACATATTTTCAAATGATTAGTCTTGGGTATGTGCTTATCAGCTTTCATTAGTCTTGGGTATGTGCTAATCACCTTTGATTAGTCTTGGGTATGTGCTTATCAGCTTTACACATCTGGATTTGCGGATTTTATCCCATTCTTCCTTGCAGATGTTTTGTTAGATGGGGAGTAGTGGTGAACAGCAATCTTCAAGTCTTTCCACATATTTTCAAATGGGATTCAACTATTGGTTTTGGCTGGGCCACTCAATGACATTCACATTCCTGTTATTTTTATTTTACCTTTATTAAACCAGGCAAGTCAGTTAAGAACAAATTCTTATTTTCAATGACGGCCTAGGATCAGTTCTGAAGCCATTCCAGCATTGTTTGGCTGTATGCTTGGGGTCATTGTCCTGTTGGAACTTAGATATTCTCTCCCAGCATTGTTTGCCTGTATGCTTGGGGTCATTGTCCTGTTGGAACTTAGATATTCTCTCCCAGTCTAAGCTCGTTTGCACTTTGAAGCAGGTTCTCATCAAGGATTTGCCTGTCTTTGGCTCCTTTCATTGTTCCCTCTATCCTAACCAGTCTCCTAGTCCCTGCCACTGAAATTCATCCCCATAGCATGATGATAACACCACCATGCTTCATGGTTTTATTTTATTTTATTTATTTTACCTTTATTTAACCAGGTAAGTCGGTTAAGAACAATTTTTTTATACTCTTCTCCAGATATATATCTCAGAGATCAACAGACAGTTCCTTGGACGTTTGTCTTTCTAAATCATGTCCAAACAATTGAATTGGACACAGGTGGACTCCAGTCATGTTGTAGTGACATCTAAAGGAAGGTAAAAGGAAATTCAATGCACCTGAGCTCAATTTGGAGAGTCGTGGTAAAGGGGTGTGAGATATTTCTGTATTTCATTATTTTCATAGATTTCTACAAATATGTTTTTCACTTTGTCATTATGGGGTATTGTGATGTCATTATGGGTTATTGTGATGTCATTATGGGGTATTGAGTGTGAGAAAAAAATATATTTAATCCATTTTGAATTCAGGCTGTAACACAACAAAATGTGGAATAAGTCAAGGGGTATGAATACTTTTTGAAGGCACTGTATGTGCCAAAAACACAATAACAAATACATTGTTATAATCACAATACTCTTGGCAGGCATTTATCCCCATAGCTGTCCATTCACCATGCCCATAACATGATACTAACTCACATTTACAAATGTTTGTTATTAATGCAATAATGTATTAATATACACTGACTGTACAAAACATTAGGAACACCTGCTCTTTCCATGACATAGACTTGACCAGGTGAAAGCTATGATCCCTTATTGATGTCACCTGTTAAATCCACTTCAAATCAGTGTAAATGAAGGGTAGGAAACAGGTTTAAGAATGCTTTTTAAGCCTTGAGACCATTCAAACATTGATAGTGTATGTGTGCCATTCAGAGGGTGAATGGGCAAGACAAAAGATTTAAGTGCCTTTAAACAGAGTATGGTAGTAGGTGCCAGGCCGCATCGATTTGAGTGTGTCAAGAACTGTAACGCTGCTGGATTTTTCACGCTCAACAGTTTCCCGTGTGTATCAAGAATGATCCACCATCCAAAGGACATCCAGACAACCTGACACAACTGTAGGAATCATTGGAGTCAACATGGGCCAGCATCACTGTGGAACACTTTCAGCTCCTTGTCGAGTCCATGCCCCGACAAATGGAGGCTATCCTGAGGTCAAAAGGGGGTGCAACTCAATACTAGGAATGTGTTCCAAATGTTTTGTACATAACCATACCTCATATCTATTTCTATCTTTAAAAAAAAATCATTATTGAAGAAATTAAATATATTTACAATTCAGAGCTAACAAAATATTTAAATTATTTATGCAGAATCCAAAGGAATTGACAAAAATGTAAAATAAAACAAAATTAAACTGTACAACAAAAGAGAACAACAGAAGAACTAAATACATTTTAACAAATAATTTTGAAGAATAATAATACAGTTTCATTTACAAGCTAAATTAACTATTGGTCTGATTGAATCTAGGCCTAACTCTTGTCCAGTGTGAATTCGTCCTTGCCTTAAAAGTTACATTACATAATTTCATTGTTGATAATTTTGGCTCTAACAAACCCTAATCTAGGGCCTAATCCACAAGGTTTTGGCATATAGGGTTTAAACCTAATCCCAAACTTTTTTGCCAGCTCAATCTGAACCTAAGGCCACTCCTGACACCAACAAATGCCTACAAAGCCACCAAGAAATGTGTTGGGGTTCATTTTAAGAGTCCCACCCTAAAAAATAGCCATATACTTTTTTTCTATTACCAGATAAAATATATACTCTTTTTCCGACTGAAACCCGGGGAAAGTGGCTGGTTGGACGCACCGTCACATATATAAGAATCATGTAGGGACCACAGGCATGGTCAGACGCTAGATACCGCCAACACAGCAGCTCTCTCTGTGGTTCTTTCTCAAGGACTTTAAGGCATACACAAGAAAAAGGACTCTCTTTCTCTTCACATACTACCAATCAGAATAATTTGAAGCATTTAAAAAAAAAAACGTTTAAACATACTTTTTCTCTTTAGTAGACCCATTTTTACAATAGGGAGGTTCGTTCGGGTGGGGTTGGGGTTGCCATGGTGATTATACAGCCTTTCCAAACAACACATTCCGTTAGGAACACCTAAACACCTAAACACACCTCCAAAAGTCATACGTTGTTTTCATTGGACATCCCTTCCTTCTTTATCCACCTCTACTGCCTTTCCATTCACAACGTTTTTTTCCCCTCAACAATGACACATGACATCATCATTAGTCAATACATAAACGTGTGTAAGTATATGCATTTACAGTGCGTATGGATAGATATATAGACAAGAGTTCAAAGCTTATTGAATCACTTGGTTTTGTCTGTAATCGTGGTACTGCATCTCCTCCTAAAGCTGTGCAGTTGTATTAGTTAAGGGGTAGAGAGGCGGGGTAGGTGGGAGGAGCTAGGGTTTCGGGGTCAGAACAGGGGTGAAGACACTGTAAAAAGACACAAAACGTTGTCCGTCTGTTGCTAGGTTACATGCACTTGGCCCGGCTCTGAACCTTTTCTTTCCTGACAATTGCAGTGATAGGTCAGTTCGTCCCATCCATCAAAACAACAGGATGTGAAGGGAGGAGCCAGAGGATGTTATTGGGCTTGTCCAATCAGAGTCAGGTTTGACAGTCCATCGTTGGTAATCATTGGTGGTGCCACGTCCTGACAGATTGCTATAACATACAGATGATGTGGTTAGCCGATACGTAAAATATGTATCCAAGCTTTGTAAGATCTGGCATGCGTCAGCAACGCCTGGGCAGAGGAACGCACCCATAGCGTTAACAAGATGATGAAAATCAGGAATCTGGAGATTGAAGTAGCGAGTTTAAACCGGTTGTCCATTTGTAATGAAGAAGCAAGTTTAAACGTTTTGTCCATTTGTAATGAAGAAGCGAGTTTAAACCGGTTGTCCATTTGTGTTTACTCCACACAGAGATGTGGAGATTGTCGACAGCTGTATCACACACACTAAGAAAGCTTTTATTTTCTGTTTTATAACAAAACTACTTTTCCTACTTACGTCCTACTACAAAGCAGGGTATCTCAAGGGTGAATGAACCTCAGAGAAAAGCATGTCGGCGTGGATCCATTGGATGACAAGTCCTTTAACCAGTCTCTGAAATGTTCCATTAACAATTAGCACTGGCATTAGCACTAGCATTAGAACTAGCATTAGAACTAGCATTAGCACTAGCATTAGCACTAGCATTAGAACTAGCATTAGCACTAGCATTAGCACTAGCATTAGAACTAGCATTAGCGCGTTACCATAGCATTGGCATTCAAAGAGTGGCACAGCTAGATGAATGATAGATAAGAGTATGCTCTGTAGCATGGTAAAGTGAAACACACCTAGGGATAGTATACAGTATGTGATGCGGCCAAGGCAGTCAGTAGCTAGCCTTGTCTCCTTTCTGTAAAATATCCCCAGGCAGTTTGGTGTGTGTGTGAGTTTAGTGGACATGCATACATAGGGAAGTATAGCGTATTTGTGCCTGCATGCTTGCATGTGCATATATGTACATTAATGCATGTTTACGTCTGTGTCTGTGTCTGTGTCTGTGTGTGTGTGTGTGTGTGTGTGTGTTTCATACGCCTCTCCATAGTACAATAATTACACTTTAAACCAGTCATATCAAGGTCTCTTCTCCATGAGTATCCATCCCATCGTCTTGTGCTGTAGTATGCTGTATATCCATCTTTGGCCCTCTGAATCCTTTCCCCCTATCCACCTTCCACCCTCATCCTCTACTGTGGCCTCTGGGCCCTGGGTTCAGTCTAGGGTTACAAGTCTAGGGTTCCGGCAACTGTCCCGAAATCCCTAGGTTGGAGGATTTACAGATGTCCTACTTATTCCCTCCTGATTCCAGGAATCTCCCAACCAGGATTTCTGGAAAACCTGAATTTTGGAACCCTAGTTGAGTCGGTCAGGTCAGAGTGGCCCCTGAGGCTCATGGGGCGCCTGGCTGTCCTCCAGACCCCTCAGGGTAACGTAGATGAAAGGCACCAGGCCCCGCTGGGCCCCCAGGGAGCAGAGGAGCCAGTCGGAGTCAGCCCGGCTCAGGACACTCAGTATGTCTCCTTTATGGAAACTCAGCTGGTCAGGCTCTGTGGCTATGTGGTGGCACAGGGCACGCACCTCACTGTGGGGGGGGGGGGGGGTAAGAGAGAGAGCAAGAGAGAGAAAGAGAGAAAAAGAGAGAGAGTGAGAGAAAGAGGGACAAAAACATATTATTGCTGGTATCCTGTATTTTTTAATTGTCCATGTTGTATTGCTGTGTTTTTAGTGTAATTTCATGATGTTGCTGTGTTTTTAGTCTATTGTATTGCTGTGTTTTTATCCTTTAAGTCTGATAGAAAATCAAGAAGATAATCGGATATGTTGTATTTCGTACAGCTTTGGTTTATCTTACCACAGCTGTTTGGTTTGTGTCTCCTGTGGCGGCTGAGGAGGTGGAGAGGGTTGGTTCAGAGTGGGAGGGGCCGGAGGAGCTGAAGGCTCCACCCTCTTCACTGTCCCCACCCCCACCGACTGGGCTAAGAGATCCAGCACGGACATGTCCAGACCTGTCAGCCATCCAGACGGCAGCCTGCGAGGGACAAACAGAACAAAGAGAAATGTATTACAAAGTGTTAATTCATTTATTACCGTAGCACCTGTACATCACTTCAC